>NW_027362829.1:1885000-2065000 GCF_046119375.1 Phyllobates terribilis
TAAAGGGAAAGTGTCAGCAATTTTTTTACAATTGTAAAATTGTAAAGTATTTATATTTATATATAAATACACATATATATTTAAAAAGGTTTCAATGGTATAAAATCTGAAAAAAATATTTTAACTCTTTTGATGTTTTCATCTTGTAAACACTAGGGGGAGCAGCTGCTGACATTTCCATGAAAACAGAATACAGCTAGCTCGCATTACGACTGCAGTAAAAGTGGGCGGGATCTGCTCACATGGGTGTGATGTCACTCCTCCCCTTCTGGGCGTTTGCAAAAAGGTAAATGAGACTGTAGTTTAGGATCACAGTGCGGAGCGATCACTGGTGACTGCAAAGTGATATATAAGGGACAACACCAAAGTCATTAATCACTACAAGGACAAGGCAGGAATGTGGGAGTCAGAGGGGTCACCCCACACTTATATCCCCTCTGACTGTCACTTCCTAAGCTCCTTTCCCTGCCATAACCTCTTATTCCCGCAGGTAAATTCTTACAGGACCCCCCTCCCCATCCCCTTCCCCTGCCGCAGCTGATTCTAAACGTCCTCCATATGTAATAATAGACAGGTACTCACCGGCAGCCTATGGTAATTCACAGGGTAGAACAGGGTACAGCACAGAAACAATATGGCGATCCTCATTGTCTCCAGGGGGTATCTCAGCACCAAGATATGGCTAATGAGATATGAGCTCCAGGTGGATGGAGCCCCCTTATATACCCCAAGGGTGACATCACAACGCCCTCTGTGACATCATCACCCACAACATTCCGTCACATGACATCACCCAGCACCAGCATCATGTGACCCAGCATAAATAGAAAGTCCTTGTTGCCTATAGCAACTATTCAAAACAAAGTTTAAACTTTTCCAACAGCTAAAGGCGGCTCTGTGATGGCAGTTTCTTCTTGTGGACGGTTGTGATAAATCTGCAGAACATCTACATAACGCGACATGTAGAAAATCCTGTCTTTTCCCCTCTGTTCTTCCTCTGGTGCTACAGAGACGGATAGAAGGAGCTTTTCCAGACCTTACAGTGCACAATATGGGACCTAATCAGTGATATCCCAGATCTCCTCAGTACAAGCATACCGCCAACCTATGAGGACTAGAAAGAGGGCGAAACCATGCGGCACGCGTAGTCTGACCACGCCCCTATCCACACCCCAAGCCACGCCCTTTTTATACCTTGGCAGGAGGAGATGTCTGTACAAAGCGCAAGTTATCAAAAGGCTGAAGGAACACTTTATCAACATGAATGAAGGTTTTGAAGGGCATCCACTGTCCCGGCACTACCGGAAGTTCCACAACCAATCTTATAAGGACACTAAGTTTTGTGGAATCCGATTAGTTCCCAGAAAATGGAGGGGAGGTGATTACCTGAGATTAATGTCGCGGATGGAATCCAAATGGATCTTCACATTAAATAGCTTGGCTCTGAAGGGCCTTAATCACGAGAGTCAGCTGTATGCCTTCAACTCGCAGCGGTATATACTGTATGTATTTTTTATCCCAGTACCAATTGAACATTTACATTGCACTTTTATGAACCTCCTTATATTTTATCAATATAATATGTCTTTTGGATATATTCCTTTGAATCCACCTATTTTATATATGTATTTGTTTCTATATATTGATACCCCTATTGGAGATACATTATAATGTTTTTATTTTTCTCCTTCATTTTTTCCTTTTTATCTCTTGATGGTACTAAGTGCCGAATTTATACTATCCTGGTAATATACACTGATTAACAGACTGTTTTTTATAGCCATCAGAAATATAAGTATATAATTTTTATTCATTTTTAACTAATTGTGAAAGTTTGAACAAAGTCTTTTTTATTATTATTTTTTTCACACACAGTCTATTCTTATTGGAATTCTATCTTAGTTCTATTGCACCTCCATATGTCCTTTTGCACCGTCTTGATAGTATTGGATCTTCCTCCATTTCTTTGGTTGTATTATCTTTGTGGGGGGCGTTTGGACTTTATTAGGTTACCAGTTTGACTACCAGCGAGAAGCTGATGAAGAGGAACTGTGAGTCCTCGAAACGCGTAGTTTTTTTTGGCCTATACAGGACATCGAAGGAGAAGGAGAGAGTCAATGCACAGGGATAAGCCCTCCTGATATCCAGAAGATATATATAACCATATCATATTATTGTACAAAATATAAATGCACAGAGTCAATAAAATCACTTAAAAACACCAAACCCCATCCTTACTTTGCAAGATACCTATTCCAAAGGTGTATCTAGGTTTTCTGGCACCCGGTGCAGCAGGGGCTGGCAGGCACATTTTAGCCTGGGGGGCAAGCACACAGCAGTGGCCCATGAGTAGCGGCCCATCCTTAACATGTTTATTACAAGATGCATCATAAGCCTATATTCACACGACCGTGTTGCCCGTGAAAAAAGCTGACAGCACTTGGACCAGTTCAGATGAGTGTTTGTAGTGGTCAGACATAGTACATAATATTCTTATGTATTACTATTTTTAAAGCAGATATACCTTTTCAGAGATGTAGTACCAGGGGCGGAATGGGGGCCCCCAAGGGAGAGGGGGCCCCTCCAGCCTCCAGCAGGGCCGCCATCATGGCATGACTGCCCTGACTCCAGCATGGGGCCCGGGCCGGTCGGGGCCCCCTCGGTGCCCCCCTCTTGTGCGTCTCCTCATGGGACCCCCCCGCAGGACCCCCCGCCGTCACATGACCGGAGATGTGCCTGCGCTCAGCATGGGCCCCATGCTGAGCGCAGGGACATCTCCGGTTATGTGACGGCGCCGGCACAATACTTACCCCTCCTCGTGCCTCCGCAGCGTCTGCCGCGTCCTCTGACTGTGACGTCTCAGGTCAGAGGGCGCGGTGACGTCTTTACACCGCGCGCTCTCTCCTGAGCTGTCACATCACAGAGCGGGAAGACGCGCGCAACGCTGGAGTCCGGATTAGCAGCAAGTAAGAAGTGAGGTGAGTATTTGATTTTTTTTTTATATGTATGGGGGCATGGGGCATTTAATGGTGGGGGGAGAGTGGGTGTGACATCCTGCATGGGGCATTATATGGGGGAGGTGGTGTGACATCCTGCATGGGGCATTATATAGGGGAGGGATTGGCATCCTGAATGGGGCATTATATGGGGGAGGGGGGAATTGACATCCTGCATGGGGGCATTATATGGGGGTGGGGGGGATTTGACATCCTGCATGGGGCATTATAAGTGGGGAAGGGGGAAGTGACATCCTGCATGGGGCATTATAAGAGGGGAAGGGGGGAAGTGACATCCTGCATGGGGCATTATAAGAGGAGAAGGGGGGAAGTGACATCCTGCATGGGCATTATAAAAGGGGAAGGGGGGAAGTGACATCCTGCATGGGGCATTATAAGGGAGGGGGGGCGTGACATTCTGGATGGGGCATTATAAGGGAGGCGGTGTGACATTCTGCATGGGGCATTATAAGAGGGGGAGGGGGGAATTGACATCCTGCATGGGGCATTATATAGAGGGTGGGTGTGTGACATACTGCATGGGGCATTATAAGGAGGGGGGGTGACCTCCTGCATGGGGCATTATAAGGGAGGGGGTGGTCTGACATGCTGCATGGGGCATTGAAAAGGGGGGAAGTTACATCCTGCAAGGGGCATTATATGGGGGGAAGAGGTGACATCCTGCATGGGGCTTTTTATGGGGGGTAGATGTGACATCCTGCATAGCGCATTAAAAGACGGGTGTCATCCTGCATGGGGCATTATAAGGGGGGAACAGCCTGCATGGAGCGTTACATGGGGGCCAATATTCTGTATGGAGAGTTATATGGGGACCAGTATCCTGTATGGAGCATTATATGGGGACCAGTATCCTGTATGGAGCATTATAAGGGGGTCAGTATCCTGTATGGAGCATTATATGGTGCCCATATTACTGTATGGAGGACTATACTGTCCGGTCTGCACTGTGCGCTGTGAGGATTCGCCGGTTTCTGAGCTATTGTAGAATTTACAATAGATATTGCTTGTGTAATGGGGCATTATAAGGGGGGAACAGCCTGCATGGAGCGTTATATGGGGGCCAATATTCTGTATGGAGCGTTATATGGGGGTCAGTATTCTGTATGGAGCGATATATGGGGGACAGTATTCGGTAGGGAGCGTTATATGGGGGCCAGTATTCTGTATGCAGTGTTATATGGGGACCAGTATCCTCTATGGAGCGTTATATGGGGGCCAGTATTCTGTATGCAGTGTTATATGGGGACCAGTATCCTCTATGGAGCGTTATATGGGGGCCAATATTCTGTATGGAGCGTTATATGGGGGTCAGTATTCTGTATGGAGCGATATATGGGGGACAGTATTCGGTAGGGAGCGTTATATGGGGGCCAGTATTCGGTAGGGAGCGTTATATGGGAGCCAGTATTCTGTATGCAGTGTTATATGGGGACCAGTATCCTCTATGGAGCGTTATATGGGGACCAGTATCCTGTATGGAGCATTATATGGGGACCAGTATCCTGTATGGAGCATTATAAGGGGGTCAGTATCCTGTATGGAGCATGATATGGTGCCCATAATACTGTATGGAGGACTATACTGTCCGGTCTGCACTGTGCGCTGTGAGGATTCGCCGGTTTCTGAGCTATTGTAGAATTTACAATAGATATCGCTCATGTAATGTAGTAAGTGAAATCCTTGGCCTTGTACTATATATATATATTTCTCTGCGGTATCTGTGCATCATGAATCATGGTATGTGTTAAAGGGGCCCACTGAAACTCTGTCGCCCAGGGCCGACAAAAACCTGGAGCCGGCCCTGGGGGTAAGTATAACAAGTTGTATTTTTTTTACATACAATTAATTAACTTGGAGTGGGGGGAATCAGAGATGCACGGGGGGATGAGAGATGCACGGGGGGGGTGGAGCCTTCATGCCCCCTATGAAGGGCGGGGGTCCCCCAAAAAAATTCTTGCACAGGGGCCCACTACAGTCTGTGTCCGCCCCTGTGTAGTACGCTGTGTTTTTCTACACTCCTAAAATAACATATCAGCAGAGTAAAGGTGGTCACACATAAGCCCAGGTCTGCTAGATAGATACCTATGAATTATTATTTTGTATATGTTTTCAAACATACTTGATCAATGAAATCATCATTGTAAACTTCAACTCCACATAATAGTATACGATGTAGCAGTCACTAATTATGTTGAGTGCTTCATCTGATGTCCGTGCACATAGTATACATAGTATACCACATACAGTACAATATACAGTACAGACCAAAAGTTTGGACACACCTTTTCATTTAAAGATTTTTCTGTATTTTCATGACTATGAAAATTGTACATTCACACTGAAGGCATGAAAACTATGAATTAACACATGTGGAATTATATACTTAACAAAAAAGTGTGAAACAACTGAAAATATGTCTTATATTTTAGGTTCTTCAAAGTAGCCACCTTTTTCTTTGATGACTGCTTTGCACACTCTTGGCATTCTCTTGATGAGCTTCAAGAGGTAGTCACCGGAAATGATTTTCACTTTACAGGTGTCCCCTTTGAGGTTTAATAAGTGGGATTTCTTGCCTTATAAATGGGGTTGGGACCATCAGTTGTGTTGTGCAGAAGTTAGGTGGATACACAGCTGATAGTCCTACTGAATAGACTGTTAGAATTTGTATTATGGCAAGAAAAAAGCAGCTAAGTAAAGAAAAAAGAGTGGCCATCATTACTTTAAGAAATGAAGGTCAGTTAGTCCGAAAAATTGGGCAAACTTTGAAAGTGCCCCCAAGTGCAGTTGCAAAAACCATCAAGCGCTACACAGAAACTGGCTCACATGAGGACCACCCCAGGAAAGGAAGACCAAGAGTCACCTCTACTTCTGAGGATAAGTTTATCTGAGTCACCCGTCTCAGAAATCGCAGGTTAGCAGCATCTCAGATTAGAGACCAGGTCAATGCCACACAGAGTTCTAGCAGCAGACACATCTCTACAACAACTGTTAAGAGGAGACTTTGTGAAGCAGGCCTTCTTGCTAAAATAGCTGCTAGGAAACCACTGCTAAGGACATGCAACAAGCAGAAGAGACTTGTTTGCGCTAAAGAACACAAGGAATGGACATTAGACCAGTGGAAATCTGTGCTTTGGTCTGATGAGTCCAAATTTGAGATCTTTGGTTCCAACCACCGTGTCTTTGTGCGATGCAGAAAAGGTGAACGGATGGACTCTACATGCCTGGTTCCCACCGTGAAGCATGGAGGAGGAGGTGTGATGGTGTGGGGGTACTTTGCTGGTGACACTGTTGGGAATTTATTCAAAATTGAATGCATACTGAACCAGCGTGGCTACCACAGCATCTTGCAGCGGCATGCTATTCCATCCGGTTTGCGTTTAGTTGGACCATCATTTATTTTTCAACAGGACAATGACCCCAAACACACCTCCAGGCTGTGTAAGTGCTATTTGACCAAGAAGGAGAGTAATGGGGTGCTACGCCAGATGACCTGGCCTCCACAGTCACCAGACCTGAACCCAATCGAAATGGTTTGGGGTGAGCTGGACTGCAGAGTGAAGGCAAAAGGGCCAACAAGTGCTAAGTATCTCTGGGAACTCCTTCAAGATTGTTGGAAGACCATTTCCGGTGACTACCTCTTGAAGCTCATCAAGAGAATGCCAAGAGTGTGCAAAGCAGTCATCAAAGCAAAAGGTGGCTACTTTGAAGAACCTAGAATATAAGACATATTTTCAGTTGTTTCACACTTTTTTGTTAAGTATATAATTCCACATGTGTTAATTCATAGTTTTGATGCCTTCAGTGTGAATGTACAATTTTCATAGTCATGAAAATACAGAAAAATCTTTAAATGAGAAGGTGTGTCCAAACTTTTGGTCTATACTGTATATAGGAGAATATACAGTATGACTGGTATATAGAGACGAGCAATTTGTAGAACCGTGGTCCAGTGGTCAGATGAATATTCTGTGGCTGCTGAACAGGAGCCACCACATAGTCTCCTTTTTACAGCCTCACATAGCCTTCCATATACTGTACAGTGTGAACCCCACATAGCCTCCTATATACAATGTGAGCCCTCACACAACCTCCTATATGAGTATGAGCCCTCACATAGCCTCCTATATACAGTATCAGTCCCCACACAGCCTCCTGCATATAGTGTGAGGACCCACACAGCCTACTGCTTACAGTGTGAGGACCCACTGTGTGAGTACAGTGTGAGGACTGGTCGTCGGATATGTTGCATGCTTATTGAGATGTGTTATTGACAGCTCTATCATTTTTCTTGCCACTGTCTTATTAAATATACAAGTTGGATACATTTGGTGTTCATGCCATATAAATTCCTGTTTATAAAGAGTACATATTTATGATAGGTAGCTTTGTTTTACTACCATTGGCAGGCATTAACTGTGTTTTAGGTCCTAGTGACGTTTTATATCTTTTTTACCTACGTATTCATTAAAGGTTATGTTTTAACCTCTTTCACTACTTTAATTGCTTCATATTACCTTTATTGAGTGGTGACCTGTATGATAGTGTGTGAGCACCAGCTCCAGGCGTCCCTGAAGAGGGGCAGGGAAAAAGTAAAGGGGGCAGTGGAAAGGGGGTTTATCCAAGGAGGGGTGAGGTCAGCAGAGTATGAGAGACAGACTCATCCTAAACCAGGGGTCTCAAACACGCGGGTCGCATGTGGCCCTTCAGACTGGTTCATGCGGCCTGTGAGCACCATAGAACCCGATCGCGGCCCGGTCCAGGAGCTGCCGACAGCTGCACTTTATTTCAGTGTATTGCTGCGCAGAGACTGGCTCTCTGCATGATACAATACCAATGCCAGCCACCGGCCTATCAGAGGCCAGCAGCGGACATCCGCGTCCCAGCGCAGCGGTGCATGACATCACTAACATGGGTAGATGTCAGCTGATGGCCTCTGATAGGCCGGTGGCAGGCATTGGTCTCTGTGCAGCAATACACTGAACTAAAGCGCAGCTGCCGGAAGCTCCTGGACCAGGCCGCGATCGTCAAGGGGTCTATGGTGCCTGCGCCCGCATATGCAGAAAGGACACCGAGGGAACGGAGGACAGGTGAGAAGAGACTTTTTTTTTTCTTATATATGTATGTGAAGAATGGAACAGCGGACATTCCTACAATATAGGGACCTGAATGGGGACATTCCTACAATATGGGAACCTGGATAGGAACATTCATACAATGTGGGACCTGGATGGGGACATTCCTACAATGTGGGACCTGAATGGAGACATTCCTACAATATGGGGACCTGGATAGGAACATTCCTACAATGTGGGACCTGGATGGGGACATTCCTACTATGTGGGACCTGAATGGGGACATTCTTACAATATGGGGACCTGGATAGGAACATTCCTACAATGTGGGACCTGGATGGGGACATTCCTACAATGTGGGACTTGAATGGGGACATTCCTACAATATGGGGACCTGGATAGGAACATTCCTACAATGTGGGACCTGGATGGGGACATTCCTACAATGTGGGACCTGAATGGGTACATTCCTGCAATATGGGGACCTGGATGGGGACATATCTACAATCTGGGGACCTGGATAGGGACATTCCTACAATGTGGGGACCTGGATGGGGACATATCTACAATATGGGGAACTGGATTGGGACATATCTACAATGTGGGGACCTGGATAGGAACATTCCTACAATGTGGGCACCTGGATAGGAACATTTCTACAATGTGGGGACCTGGATGGGGGACATTCCTACAAGATGGGGACATTATAACAAGATGGGGACCTAGATAGGGGACATTACGACAAGATGGGGACCTGGATGGGGTTCATTACGACAAGTTGGGGACCTGAATGGGGGACATTACGACAAGATGGGGACCTGGATGGGGCATTACTACAAGATGAGGACCAGGATGGTGCATTACTACAAGTTGCGGACCAGGATGGGGCATTACTACAAGATGAGGACCAGGATGGTGCATTACTACAAGATGAGGACCAGGATGGGTCATTACTAAAAGATGAGGACCAGGATGAGACATTACTACAAGATGAGGACCAGGATGAGGCATTAGATGAGGCATTACTACAAGATGAGGACCAGGATGAGGCATTAGATGAGGCATTACTACAAGATGAGGACCAGGATGAGTCATTAACCCCTTTACAACCCAAGGTGGTTTGCACATTAATGACCAGGCCAATTTTTACAATTCTGACCACTGTCACTTTATGAGGTAATTACTCTGGAACGCTTCAACGGATCTCCCTGATTCTGAGACTGTTTTTCGTGACATATTGTACTTCATGATTGTGGTAAAATTTATTCGATATCACTTGCGTTTATTTGTGAAAAAAATGGAAATTTGGCAAAAATGTTGAAAATTTTGAAATTTTCAAAATTTTAATTTTTATGTCCTTAAATCAGAGAGATATGTCACACAAAATAGTTAATAAATAAGATTTCCCACATGTCTACTTTACATCAGCACAATTTTGGAACCAAATTTTTTTTTACTGGGGAGCTATAAGGGTTAAAAGTTGACCAGCGATTTCTCATTTTTCCAACAAAATGTAGAAAACCATTTTTTAGGGACCACATCATATTTAAAGTCACTTTGAGGGGTCTTTATGACAGAAAATACCCAAAAGTGACACCATTCTAAAAACTGCACCCCTCAAGGTGCTCAAAACCACATTCAAAAACTTTATTAACCCTTCAGGTGCTTCACAGGAATTTTTGGAATGTGGAAGAAAAAAATTAACATTTAACTTTTTTCACAAAAATGTTACTTTAGACCCAATTTTTTTTATTTTCGCAGGGGTAACAGGAAAAAATAGACCCCAAAATTTGTTGATAAATTTCTCCTGAGTAAGCAGATACCCCATATGTGGGGGAAAACCACTGTTTGGGCACACGGCAGGGTACGGAAGGGAAGGAGCGCCATTTGACTTTTTAAATGTAAAATTTGCTTGAATAATTAGCGTACGCCATATTGCATTTGGGGAGCCCCTGATGTGCCTAAAAAGTGGAAACCCCCCACAAGTGACCCCATTTTGGAAACTAGACCCCTCAGGGAACTTATCTAGATGTGTGGTGAGCACCTTGAACCCCCAGGTGCTTCACAGAAGTTTATAACATTGAGCCATAAAAATAAAATTTTCACATTTTTCCCACAAAAATGTTTTTCAGCCCCCACTTTTGCATTTTCATAAGGGTAACAGGAGAAATTGCACCATGCAGTTTGTTGCTCAATTTCTTCGGAGCAATCAGATACCCCATATGTGGGGGAAAACCACTGTTTGGGCGCACAGCAGGGTTCGGAAGGGAAGGAGCGCCATTTGACTTTTTAAATGTAAAATTTGCTTGAATAATTAGCGGACGCCATATTGCATTTGGGGAGCCCCTGATGTGCCTAAACAGTGGAAACCCCCCACATGTGACCCCATTTTGGAAACTATACCCCTCAGGGAACTTATCTAGATGTGTGGTGAGCACCTTGAACCCCCAGGTGCTTCACAGAAGTTTATAACATTAAGCCGTAAAAATAAAATTTTCATATTTTTCCCACAAAAATGTTTTTCAGCCCCCACTTTTTCATTTTCATAAGGGTAACAGAAGAAATTGCACTATGCACTTTGTTGTTCAATTTCTCCTGAGTTAGCTGATGCCCCATATGTAGGGAAAAACCACTGTTTGGGAGCGCGGCAGGGTTCGGAAGGGAAGGAGCGCCATTTGACTTTTTGATTGTAAAATTTGCTTGAATAATTAGCGGATGTGCCCCTGATGTGCCTAAACAGTAGAAACCCCCCACAAGTGACACCATTTTGGAAACTAGACCCCTCTGGGAACTTATCTAGATGTGTGGTGAGCACCTTGAACCACCAAGTGCTTCACAGAAGTTTATAACATTAAGCCGTAAAAATAAAATTTTCACATTTTTCCCACAAAAAATGTTTTTCAGCCCCCACTTTTGCATTTTCATAAGGGTAACAGAAGAAATTGCACTATGCAGTTTGTTGTTCAATTTCTCATGAGTTAGCAGATACCCCATATGTGGGGGCAAACCACTGTTTGGGCGCGCGGCAGGGTTCGGAAGGGAAGGAGCACCATTTGACTTTTTGATTGTAAAATTTGCTTGAATAATTAGCGGATGTGCCCCTGATGTGCTTAAACAGTAGAAACCCCCCACAAGTGACACCATTTTGGAAACTAGACCCTTCAGGGAACTTATCTAGATGTGTGGTGAGCACCTTGAACCTCCAAGTCCTTTATAGAAGTTTATAACATGGAGCCGTGAATATAAAAAAATCAAACTTTTTCCACAACAATGATGTTTTAGCCCCAATTTTTTTATTTTCACAAGGGTAAGAGGAGAAAATGGACCCCATAAACTTTTGTGCAATTTCTCCTGAGTACGCCAATACCCCATATGTCGGGAAAATACAGTGTTTGGGCGCACGGCAGAGTTCAGAAGGGAAGGAGCACTGTGTGACTTTTTGAACGCAAAATTGGCTGGAATCGATAGCGCACGCCATGTCGCGTTTGAAGAGCCCCTAATGTGCCTAAATAGTTGAAAACCCCATTTTGGAAACTACACCCCTCAAGGATTTTATCAAGGGGTATAGTGAACATTTTGAACCCAGAGGTACGACACAAAATTTGATGACATTAGGTCATCATATTGAATAAGTTGTCATTAGTCTTGAGCACAAGTGCTCGCTACTTGAGTTTGCATCGGGTACTCAGGTATGCACCATGTATCACAGGTGCTCAAGTGAAATGCTCGAGTCCCCTCCTGCATGTTTCACGGTTATTAGACACCCCCAAAAAACATGCGGGGATCGCTCGAGCATGGCAGGCAATCCCCGCATGGTTATTTTGGCTGCGAAGCATATGGAGACTCGAGCACCCGCGATACTCAATGCATACCCGAGTACCCGATGCAAACTCAAGTAGCAAGCACTTGTGTTCAACACTAGTTGCCATATCGTCATCTTTTTTTTTTTTTTTTTTGTATAAAAAAAAAACAACCCTTACCCCCAACCCTAACCCTACCCTAGCCCAACCCTGACCCGAACCCTAACATTAGCACAACCCTAACCCCAACCCCAGCCCTAGTGTTTATTTTTTACGCTGTTCCTCGTGCGGTATAAGTGATTAGACGACCTTATTCTTCGGGTCGGTGCGACTACAGAGATACCAGAATGATATCGGGTTATTATGATTGACAGCTGTCACACACTAAAAGACACATATTTTGGAAAATCTAGCTTTTGCATCGCCATATTTTGAGAGCTATAATTTTTCCATATTTTGGCCGACAGAGTCATGTGATGGATTTTTTTTTGCGGGACAAGTTGACGTTTTAATTGGTGCCATTTTCAGGCACGTGACATATTTTGATCGCTTTCTATTCCAGCTTTTGAGAGGCATAATAAACAAAAACCTACAATTAAGGAATTGTTTTGTTTTTTTTGTTCTACTCCGCATGTGGTAAAATTGATAAGGTAGCTTTATTCTTCGGGTCAGTACGTTTACAGCGGTACCACATTTATATCGTTTTTCTATGTTTTGGCGCTTTTACACTATAAAAGACATTTTATAGAAAAAAATATTTTTTTGCATCGCTTTATTCTGAGAGCTATAACTTTTTGAATTTTCGGATTATGGAGCTGTATGGCAGCTTGTTTTTTGCGGGATAAGATTATGTTTTCAGCAGTACCATTTTTATTTATATTCATCTTTTTCATCGCGTGTTATTCAATTTTTTGTTTGGCGGTATGATGATAAAGCATTGTTTTTTGCTTCGTTTTTTTTTTTTTTCTAACCGTGTTCAATGAAGGGGTTAACTAGTGGGACAGTTTTATAGGTCAGGTCATTCCGGACGCGGTGATACCAAATATGTGTACTTTTATTGTTTTTTTTTTTTTTTCATAATTATATTTATTGATGGGTACATTATATTTTCATTTTTGGTGGATTATTATTTTTTTTTTTTTCACTTTCTGAGAGGTTTTTACACTTTTTTACTTTGTCCCACTCTGGGACTTTCACTTTTTTTATTCTGATCGCCTGCATAGCATAGGGATGGAGCACCATCCCTGAGCCATGCAGGCAGTTAGCGCTGCACAGTGAGAAGATTGTTCGGTCATGCACTGCGCATGACCAAACAATCTTCCTGCTGTCTGGTGACCCGGATGTTGTCATGATGACATCGGGTCATCATGGCAACACCCAGGAAGCCGCGGCAGACAGCGCTGGAGGCCGGAAGAGGAGGTGAGTATTGCGATCACCTCCCATTGCCACCGCAATGCTGCGATCGACTTCGATCGCAGCATTGCGGGGGTTAATGTGCCGGGAGCGGTGCGGGACCGCTCCCTGCACATAGTACCGGTTGTCAGCTGTGACAATCAGCTGACACCCGGCGGCGATCGCGCCCGCACAGCCTGTGTGCGCGCACGATCACTATGACGTACTAATACGGGTCAGGCTCTTAAAGCCCAGGGCACAGACGCATATTAGTACGTCATGGGCTGTAAAGGGGTTAATACAAGATGAGGACAAATTCAAAAGGTGTATAGAAAAAAAAATGATATCACTAAAAATGTCATTTTGTCATGCAAAGAATGTGGACCATCTACCCAGCCGAGTTTGAGACCCTTGCTTTATAAAGTATCTTTGCTTAACAAACAGTTGTTTCTGAGAAGCTAATGATAGCAAATGATCAGGCAATATTTTCTGTGCATTTTCCCATTTCATTCTACTTGTGCCTCCTTTTCGCAAACATTCTGTTGCAATTTTTGGGTTAACTCCTTTATTTTGGATTTTATCTTATTGATCTCCCCTATGCATATTCCCCGTACATATGCTTTCATAGCATCCCATATAAATCTCGTAGATAACGACCCATCATTAAAACGAAAATATTCTAAGATTCTAGAGCTAAGAGTAGGACCAATTAGTTGCAGCCAAAAACGATTGATGTGCCATGTATATTCCCCCGAAGACCTCACAGCACCCATCTGCAGTTGTACCTGTATAGGCGAGTGGTCAGAGACACTCCTTGGCAGATACCTCACCGATTTAATATAGGGTATGATTGATTCAAAGCCAATAGCTTGGTCTATTCTTGACAAAGAATGATGGGAGGCGAAGTAACAGGAATATTGTCTGACATTAGGGTGCCGTATTCTCCATAGGTCCACTATGCCTACCTCCTCTAGCAGATAATGTAGAGATGTATATTGTGCATTTTGAAAAATATTTCCAGTATGGAATTTATCCCAGAAAGGGTGGAGGTAGGTGGTAAAATCCCCTCCCCCTGCGAGGTTGGGATTTAGGAGGATGTTAATTTAGATCAGTTGCAGAACGGAGGGCACGGGAGGGGTGATAGACAGAAATGAGGGATGAGATATAGGGTGGTGCAGAACTGTGGAGGGCTTTATGGGTGAGAGAGATGAGTTTGTATTGTATTCTGTGGTGAATGGGTAACCAGTGCAATGACTGGCACAGGTTAGAGGCGTTGGTGAATCGGCCTGATAGAAATACGACCCTGGCTGCTGCATTCAGAATGGATTGGAGAGGAGGGAGTTTGTTTAGAGGGAGACCGATTAGAAGAGAGTTGCAGTAGTCCAGATGAGAGTGAATAAGAGCGACAGTAAGAGTTTTTGCAGTATCAAAGGTGAGAAAATGTGGGGTTCTGGAGATGTTTTAAAGGTGCAGGTGACATGAGTGAGTGAGTGATTGTAGCCCAGTCAAGAGAGCTTGTAAAAGAACTTCTACATGATGTTTCAAGGATGGAAAAAGACTGCCATCTACTGGCCAGACTCAGTCAAGCGGAACCAAGATATGCAAGGGAAGTTGCAGGGAGTGCAAGTTCAGACGCTGGACCTGATCAGGTGACTTCCAGGAAGGAGTTCCGGAAAATAAGAAGCCAGCGCGCCACACCTGAGGGGTCTTTGGCGCCAAGCAGCAGAAAGGAGCAGATGTGTTCCCTGCGTCCTGAGAAACCCCGTGTGACAGACCTAAGCTAGAGGCCTGTGAGGTGCCACAGCCGGGCTCCGGTAAAAGAGCTCCGGATATCTCGCGGATGTTACCTGAGTGCTGTGCCTGCTGAGGAGACTAGGAACCTAATTGCGGTGCTGAGTGAGTTCGCGGAACCCGACGTCGCCCGCCGACAGACGAGGCCTGGACCCCCCTATCCAAGGCTCGAGAGACTGCCTCCAACAGCCAAGCAGAGAGGAGTTGAGAGACGGTTGCCACAGGAAAGTCACGCCAGCGGAAGCGGAGGAGCTGCATACGTGAACAGGGCCGTCACTTCCACTGTTCACCCACAGTACCGGGGACAATTGGGTTTAGATAATCAGGTTGGGAGGGGAAGGGTTGGGACTAAAGGAGCACAATGTGATCTAATTGAATTTATGCGGAAGAGACTGACGGCCTAGCGTGAATAATAGAGATGAGCGTTGTTCGACTCGAACTGTTCGCCAATCTCAAATTCGAGCTGTTTTGGGCGGTGTTCGAGCCGTTCGGCGAACACGAACGATTTGAGAAAAATTCGGCTGTTCGAGGTTATGTTCGATAACTGTTCGTGCACCAAAATCATAACTGGATTTTTTCTCAGTAATGATGAAAATTAATGTTAATACGCAGTTTGAGTGTACAGCGGGGTGGGGGGAGGGGCAGGGGATGGATCTCTGCAGGAATAATGAAGATCTCCATTTTTTTTTCTCTTTCCCGCATTTACAGTGGGGAGGTGCAATCTGTCAGCCTATCAGCAGCGCACACACGGAGCGAAGTGCTTTTTTTCACACAAGCAAGGGCATGTGTCATTGGCAGTGTATGTCACATGTCCTTGCCCTATAAGACCAAGCCATTTTCCCCGTCGCCACCATTTTCTCACTGCTGCAGCTGCGTGTTAGACGGCACCGCTGTTGCTGTGTGCGCTATACCTTGTTAATTTCAAGCCAATTTTCGCACAAATCTACAGATAGCTTGGGAGTAGGGAATAGTTGTGATTGCAGTCCTTTTAAGGACTAGGTTACAGCATTTCCTACGACTTTTATCAGGCAGGTCTGTGCTCTTAAATAGATAGATTGTGGGAGTAAAGACTAATTGTAATTGCAGTCCTTTTCAGGACTAGGTTACATCAATTCCTATCAGTTTTTGCCAGGCAGGTCTGTGCCAGTGCTGTGCAAGTTTTTTTCACAGCATTTGGCTGAATCTAGCAAAGCTAATCCTTTTTGGCCTATTGCAGAGTGTGTTAGTCAGTGGAGTAGCCTATCTGTGTTGCAAGATATACCACCTGTGTATAGAATACCAATTTTTTTACTGCACCTAGTGAAGTAAAATCTTTTGGGCATAGCATCATTCTATTAGTCCATCTATACTGACCTCCATCAGGTTGCAAATTGAATATAATTTTTTTCTGCATCTAGCTCTGAAAAAATATTTGGGCTTCTAGCAGTGTGTGGGACTTGTTCTATTAGTCCATCTATACTGACCTCCATCAGGTTGCAAACTGAATATAATTTTTTTCTGCATCTAGCTCTGAAAAAATATTTGGCCTTCTAGCAGTGTGTGGGAGTTGTTCTATTAGTCCATCTATACTGACCTCCATCACGCTGCAAATTCAAAATAATTTTTTGTCTGCATCTAGCTCTGAAAAAATATTTGGCCTTCTAGCAGTGTGTGGGACTTTCTCTATTAGTCCATCTATACTGACCTCCATCAGGTTGCAAATTCAAAATAATTTTTTGTCTGCATCTAGCTCTGAAAAAATATTTGGCCTTCTAGCAGTGTGTGGGACTTTCTCTATTAGTCCATCTATACTGACCTCCATCAGGCTGCAAATTAAAAATAATTTTTATCTGCATCTACCTCTGAAAAAATATTTGGCCTTCTAGCTGTGTGTGGGACTTGTTCTATTAGTCCATCTATACTGACCTCCATCAGGTTGCAAACTGAATATAATTTTTTTCTGCATCTAGCTCTGAAAAAATATTTGGCCTTCTAGCAGTGTGTGGGACTTTCTCTATTAGTCCATCTATACTGACCTCCATCAGGTTGCAAATTAAAAATAATTTTTATCTGCATCTAGCTCTGAAAAAATATTTGGCCTTCTAGCAGTGTGTGGGACTTTCTCTATTAGTCCATCTATGCTGACCTCCATCAGGTTGCAAATTAAAAATAATTTTTTGTCTGCATCTAGCTCTGAAAAAATATTTGGCCTTCTAGCTGTGTGTGGGACTTGTTCTATTACTCCATCTATACTGACCTCCATCAGGCTGCAAATTAAAAATAATTTTTATCTGCATCTACCTCTGAAAAAATATTTGGCCTTCTAGCTGTGTGTGGGACTTGTTCTATTACTCCATCTATACTGACCTCCATCAGGTTGCAAACTGAATATAATTTTTTTCTGCATCTAGCTCTGAAAAAATATTTGGCCTTCTAGCAGTGTGTGGGACTTTCTCTATTAGTCCATCTATACTGACCTCCATCAGGTTGCAAATTAAAAATAATTTATATCTGCATCTAGCTCTGAAAAAATATTTGGCCTTCTAGCAGTTTGTGGGACTTTCTCTATTAGTCCATCTATACTGACCTCCATCAGGTTGCAAATTCAAAATAATTTTTTGTCTGCATCTAGCTCTGAAAAAATATTTGGCCTTCTAGCAGTGTGTGGGACTTTCTCTATTAGTCCATCTATACAGACCTCCATCAGGTTGCAAACTGAATATATTTTTTTTCTGCATCTACCTCTGAAAAAATATTTGGGCTTCTAGCTGTGTGTGGGACTTGTTCTATTAGTCTATCTATACTGACCTCCATCAGGTTGCAAACTGAATATAATTTTTTTCTGCATCTACCTCTAAAAAATATTTGGGCTACTAGCTGTGTGTAGGACTTGTTCTATTAGTCCATCTATACTGACCTCCATCAGGTTGCAAATTGAATATAATTTTTTTCTGCATCTATCCCAGCCAATAGTTTTGGCCTAATACCACAGTTTGGCCACTCAGCTCTGCTCGGTTCCCATCCATTTTTTTTTGTGCAAACAACTCCAGAGTTGTGAATTAGTTAACCACCAAAATGAGTGGAAAAAGGCCTGCTGCTGGTGGAAAGGGGAATAGGCGTGTTGGGAAGGGGAAAAAAGGTTGTGTCCGTGGGGTAGGTGTTAAAGCAACAGTAACATCTGCAGAAGAAAGACCATCTTCCAGCCAAACTAAAATGTCTACTTCTTTTAGCGGACAATGTGATAAGATCCCTTTCTTATGGCCACGCCAATCGCTACAAATTCCAGATGAGGCACAAAAACAGCAGGTGCTTCAACGGATATCAAGTGCTCCTTTAAGTGGGCTCTCCTCCACATCAACTTCAACATCACAAATACTCCAGTCCTCAAAGGTGTCACCCCAATCGCACTTGCTTCCTCACAGCTCCCAAATCTCCAGCTGCCCGTCTGAGTATGAGGTAGAACAGATGGTTGAGTCTGCAGAGCTGTTTACTCATACTATAGCCTGGGAATCAGAGGTCGACTCCAGCGCTTCTGTGAATCCAGATGAGGAAATGATCTGCACTGATGCCCAGAATCTTTATGAGTCGGATCCAGGACCAGACGCAGAAGGTTCTGACCATAATGTAGACCCTCATTCCCAAACTGTAACTCCTGTTGGTGGAGACAATGAGGAAGACGATGATGAGACTCAAATACCTGATTGGAGCGACAACTTTAGTTTTTTGTCAGGGCAGGAACAGGTTGGCTCTGAGGACGACGGGTGTGATAACACACAGGGTGATGATGATGAGGTTGGAGATCCCACTTACTGTCAACCCACAGTCAGCCAAGAGATGAGGTCAGCAGAGGAGGTGGAGGAAGATGCTAGTGACGACGAGGTCAGGTTGCGCCTTCCTGGACAGAGACGTAGTACTGGAAGCACGTCAACAACTGCATCCTCAAACACAACTCTGCCTCTCACCACAAGTCGTGGTGGCCCTTCAGGTCGCATGGGTGCTAAGCCTTGCATAGCCTGGGCATTTTTTCAGATCGATAAAGATGACCCAACTCGTGTTATCTGTAACATTTGTCAGCAAAAGCTAAGTAGAGGCCAAAAAATACATAGTTTGAGTACTTCATGCATGAACCGGCACATGGACATGAAGCATAAGTTGCAGTGGGAAGCTCAGTGTGCTACAATGCGGCCTAGCCGGCCGGGCCAACCACCGTCTGCCATATCTTGTGCATCCGCGGCCTCTTCATCCTCTGTGACTGGGGGGACAGCAGTCACACCTGTTTTGGGGCGCAGACCTGCCACCTCTTTACCCGCAACAGCCAGCGTGATTGGCAGGTCATCATTTTCTTTGGAGGTGGTAACACCAGCTGGTGTTGAGCGCTGTCTGACATCGATAGCACCACCTTTGGATCAAGGCAACCTAACATGTCCGCCCGCATCTTCCTCACAGACCGGCAGTTTGCCGGGGACACCCTTATCAACCCCGTCTAAGCACAATAGCCAGCCCTCGGTCCTTCAGATGTGGACAAGTAAAAGACCATTTCTTCCTAGCCATGAGAAAGCTAAGAGGTTGAATTTCACCATCTGCAAGCTCTTGGCTACAGAAATGCTGCCTTTCCGCCTGGTGGACACAGAGGATTTTCGAGACCTTATGTCCATCGCAGTGCCCCAGTACCAGATGCCCAGTCGGCACTACTTCTCAAAGAAAGGTGTGTCTACGCTCCACCAGCATGTCGCACACAACATCACCGCTTCTTTGAGAAACTCTGTGTGTGACAGGGTGCATTTCACCACAGACACTTGGACGAGTAGGCATGGACAGGGGCGTTACATGTCGCTGACTGGGCACTGGGTAAGTATGGTGACAGCAGGACAAGGGGCTGCTGTCCAAGTCTTGCCGTCCCCACGAGTTGTGCGTCAATCCTCTTTATGTCAAAGTTCCTCCACTGCTTCTGCCTCCTCAACCTCCTCTCGGTCTTCCACCTGCACCCAAAGCCTGTCTGGTCATGCCACAAGCTTTCTAACTGCGCAGAAGGGATCCTGCACACCTCCTTACTATGCTGGCAGTAGGGCTCAACGTCATCAGGCGGTTTTTACTTTGAAATGTCTGGGAAATGTGAGTCACACAGCTGAGGAGTTGTGGTCAGCTCTGGAGAACCAATTTCATGAATGGTTGTCTCCACTGGACCTGAAACCAGGGAAGGCCGTGTGCGACAATGCTGCAAACCTGGGTGCTGCCCTTCGCCGGGGCAATGTCACACACGTGCCTTGTATGGCTCACGTGTTGAACCTGGTTGTCCAGCAATTTTTAGCCCACTATCCCAGACTAGATGGCCTTCTGCAGAGGGCACGGTCGCTGTGTGCTCACTTCCGCCGTTCGCATCCCGCAGCTCAGCGACTTACATCTCTACAGAAGTCGTTGGGCCTGCCACTTCACCGGCTAAAATGCGATGTGCCTACCCGGTGGAATTCAACTCTGCACATGTTGCAGCGACTGTGGCAGCACCGACAAGCCCTGGTGCAATACGTTCTGACGTATAGCCTGGGCCAACGAGATCCAGAGGTGGGGCAAATCACGCTGGAGGAGTGGTCTCAGATCAGGGACCTATGCACCCTTCTGCACAGTTTTGAAATGGCGACGAAGATGTTTAGTGCTGACGATGCCATTATCAGCATGACTATTCCGGTGATTTACATGCTGGAGCACATGTTAAACAGAATTCAGAGTCAGGTGGTGGCACAAGAGGAGGTGGAGGAAGTAGAGGAGGAGGAGTTGTATGCGGAAGGGCTAACATCTGCAAGGTCCAGACGGTCGGCAGCACCAAGGCGGCAGGCATGTGAGGGTGGGGGAGATGGTTTTACCAGGGCGCATGGTAGCAGCCAAACTAGTGAGGAAGGTACAGGAGCCCAGGAAGAAGTGGAGGACGAACTGATGGAAGACTCATCAGATGAGGGAGACCTTGATTACATTTCTGTTGTGCGAGGTTGGGGGGAGAGGAGAGAGGAAGGAAGCATGATTGTTACCTCGCCACCAACACAACAGGGACTTGGTGCTCCTGGATGCGCAACACACATGAGTGCCTTCTTGCTGCACTACCTGCAACATGACCCTCGAATTGTGAGAATTAGAAATAATCCTGACTACTGGGTTGCCACACTGTTAGATCCCCGGTACAAAAGTAAATTTGCAGAAATTATTCCTGCCATAGAAAGGGATGCACGCATGCAGGAGTATCAGCAGAGACTGTTGCAGAATCTTACATGTGCTTTTCCACAAAACACCAGTGGTGCACGTAGTGAATCTCACAGTTCCAACTTGCCAACCGTGGGACCGTCAAGTGTTCAGCACTCAAACCGTAACAGAACCACAGTATCTGCTGGTAACATCAATTTTGCAGAATAATTTCACCACTTTTTTAGCCCATCCTTTGCAAGGCCACAGGAGACAAGAAGTCTGACACATAGTCAACGCCTAGAGACGATGGTACAGGAGTATCTCCAAGTAAACATTGAAGCCATGACTGTGTCACTGGACCCTTGCTCTTTTTGGGTTTCCAATCTGGATAAATGGCCGGAGCTAGCCACTTACGCCTTGGAGATCTTGTCATGCCCCGCAGCCAGCGTTCTGTCTGAACGTGTGTTCAGCGCTGCTGGTGGTGTGCTGACAGATAAGCGCACGCGGCTCTCCACTGATAATGTAGACAGACTCACGTTCATAAAGATGAACAAATCATGGATCCGAAACGACTTTTCTACCCCTGTGTCATCCTGGGGAGAGTAAAAGCTTGATGATTGGTTAAAATCACCCTACCAACCGTTTTAAACTTTCAAATTACTAATCATGTTTATCTGTATCTTGGCTGGAAAATAATTTGGGCTTTGTAGCAGTGTGCAGCACTGATTCTATTAGGCCATCTATAATAAGCTCCACCAGATTTAAAATTACTAATCATGTTTATCTGTATCTTGACTGGAAAATAATTTGGGCTTTGTAGCAGTGTGCAGCACTGATCCTATTAGGCCATCTATACTAAGCTCCACCAGATTTAAAATTAATAATAATTTTTAGCTGCATCTAGCCCGGAAAATAATTTTGGGGCTCCGAGATGCGCAAGACACATAAGTGCCTTCTTGCTGCACTACCTGCAACATGACCCTCATATTGTCAGAATTCGAAGTAATCATGACTACTGGGTTGCCACACTCTTAGATCCCCCAAACTTTTCGATCAACCTTTTCATTTTAATAAAGACCAAAAAAATGGTCATTTTTGAAATTATAAGCATTAGCAGGTTATTAGAAACTGAAATCAAACAGTTTTCAACTCATAACTTTATTCTAGGTGATGTTACATTTTCACGTAGGACCCCTTGTTCGAAAGGAGCTTCTGAACTCTCTCGTCCATTGAATTTGTCAGGTTTTGGATGGTTTCTGCTTCAATTGTTTTGCATGAGGACAGAATACCCTCCCAGAGCTGTTGCTTAGATGTGAACTGCCTCCCGCCATCATAGACACTCCTTTTGATGATGCTCCAGAGGTTCTGAATGGGGTAGAGGTCAGGGGAGCATGGGGGTCACACCATAAGTTTGTCCCCTTTTATGCCCATATCAGCCAGAGATGCAGATGTTTTATGTGCAGCATGAGATGGTGCATTATCATGCAAAAAAATGATCTTGCTGTGAAATACACGGTTCTTCTTCTTGAACCATGGCAGGAAGTGCTGTTTGAGAAAATCCACATACATTATGGAGTTCATCTTTAGCGCCTTCAGGGATCCTAAAGGGGCCGACAATCTCTCTCCCCATGATTCCAGCCCAAAACATTACTCCACCTCCTCCTTGTTGGCGCTGTAGCCGTGTTTGCGTGGGGTGTCCATCAACCAGCCATCCTCCACTCCATCCATCTGGACCATCGAGCGCTGCACGGCACTCATCCGTGAACAAAACAGTTTTGAAATCAGTCTTCATGTAATGTTTGGCCCACTGGAGCCGTTTCTGCTTGTGTGAAGTGGATAGAGGAGGTCGACAGGATGGCGTATGCACAGCTGCAAACCTCTGAAGGACCCTGCATCTTGTTGTTCGGGGGACATTGGAGGCACCAGCAGCTTCAAAAACTTGTCTGCTGCTATGACAAGGCTTTTTTGCCGCTGCTCTTTTAACCTGACGTAATTGCCTGTAGGAAAGAGTCCTCAATTTGCCCTTATCAGCACGCACACGTGTGTACTGTGAATCAGCTACATACTTCTTGATTGCCAAGACACTTCATCCTGATCATCGCACAATGTTGATTGTAGTCATGCCTTGACCTAAACACTCCACAATTTGTTGCTTCTCAGCAGCCGACACATCCTTTTTCTTTCCCATTTTGGCAGAAAATGTAGGCTGCTTAATAATGTGAGACAGCCTTCTTAAGTAGTCTTGCCTTTCATTGGACACACCTGCCAAACTAATTAGCACAGGTGTCTGCAATTGCTTACAGTGATATAAAGAGCCCTGACACACATCACCATCAATGAGTTTAACTGACAAACAAACAAATTCTTCCCTTATCACTCCTAAACACTTTTTGCATAATAATTTGGAACACAGTGTACATGTGCTTTTCCACAAAACACCAGTGGTTCACGTAGTGAATCTTACAGTTCTAACTTGCCAACCGTGGTCTGTATGGAGTTGTTCAATAAAGTGCCCAAAATTAAGATAACATAGATGGGAGAGGTCTCTATGAATAGGAATTCCTAAGTATTTGATACCCTGTGAGGGCCAGGCAAAGGGAAAGTTGGACTGGATGGAATCCTATATGGATTTGGGGAGGGAGACATCGAGGGCCTCAGACTTCGCTGCATTGATTTTAAAATTTGACCATGTAACAAAGTGATCTATTTCAGCCATAACAGCATGGATGGATATATGTGATTGAGTGATATATACTAGGACATCATCAGCAAATAGAGAGCACTTGTACTCGGTGCCTCCCACCTCAATCCACCTAATATTGGGGTTATGGCGAATTGATGAGAGCAGGTGCTCCGTCACTAGGATGTATAAGAGAGGGGACAGAGGACATCCCTGCCTTGTCCCATTGGTGATTGTGAAAGGTGATGAAAATGTTCTGATGCACCCCCTGGGCCTTGGGACACCCGGAGCCGGACCCTTTTTGGTGGATGCTGGTGGTTGTAGTCTTCGTGGCGGCGACCCTGTTCCGTGGCTCAGGGTGGTCAAACCAGTGGCGGAACTATTTATGTGGTTTTGATGTTTAAATGTCCGACTACACCACACGTGGATTGCGGTCAGAGTGAACCGCCGCTGCAGGGCAGACCCCTGAGGCTGGTGTTGTAGGTGCAGCAGAGCGTAGCATAACTCCCCATGGGAGGAGTATAGCCTCAGGGCAGTGTATGCGGAGGATGGGGGTGATGGTGCAGGGCAGCAGCAGTAACGACACGGAGTCAGTGATGCAGTCCAGGGCCTTTACTCACAGTTCTTATTATCCAGACCACGTCTGCAGGTAACGGCTGCCCACGTCGTACTGTGCTCACCAGGTGAGGGGCTCAGACAACTCCCAGATAACTTTGGAGCGCTTCACAGGACCCCCTTTGTGTGTCCTTTGTCTGGCCTTTCTTACCAGCCCTTCTGTCCGGCTGCCTCGGGCCTCCTCTTGGTAAACTTGGCGCCAGTTTCCCTGACCCTATGTGGTGCCTTCCTAGCGGGTGTAGCGAGGGGCTGCGCCACATAAAATGTCACAGCCTCCGGTTTCTAGCTGAGGGTCGTTTCCTGCCTCCACTAGTTTCGGGGACCGGTCTCCCCCTTTGGCCTGACCCCTCCACGCAGGTGGATTCGGGCGTGCGGTGGCGACTCGCCCATCCGCACCCCTGGGATCCCTTCATTCCTCGTTCCTGGAGCCTTCTCCGCTCCTCTTCCTTCCTTCTCCCTCTTCCAGGCCTGGGCCTCTGTTACTAGGCCCGCCTCCGGAGCAGAGCTCATGCAGAGCCCCTGCTCCCTGCCACTTCTGCTCAGACTTCTCTGCACTGAACTAAGATGGTGCCCACCTTTTATACTCCCTTCTCAATGCACCCAGGAACTGCTTCCTCCCTGCTCCTGCACTACAGGGTTCCCCTTCTTCAGTGTTCCCTCCCCCCACTCCAGCCAGGGACAGGGACTGTCGTGCCCATCTCAGAGGCATATTGGTCGCCCTGCCCCATGGCAATGTGGTGTAATGCATGCAGGTGTCGGGTCCTGATCCACACTCCATCCTTACCTGAGAGTGAGATATCACACCTCTGGGTGAGGTGCAATACCTCTGTAGCAACCGAGCCCTCAGGGTGCTACAGTTCCATTTATCTTCAGCCTAGGTGACGTATTGTGATACAGGGCCGTGATTTTGGCTATAAAAGGGTCCCCTAGACCCCTACCCCAAGCTTTTTAAGAGAATCATATATGGCGTGCCAGGAGACTCTATGGAATGCTTTCTCAGCATCCAACGAGAGTATCTAATTACAAATTTTTAACTGCATCTAGCCCAGGAAATACTTTGTGCCTAGTAGCAGTGTCTGCTAGTCAGCGGATTATCCCGGCTGTTAAGCAAGCTACACCACCTGTAGTTTGGACACTTAATTTTTTTAAAAGGAAATGCTTCGGGACCACGGGATACTCAGTGAAGAGCATCAGGAGGCACCCCAAGGCATAGGGGCTGGGACTGGCAGTAGGATGCCTTGCGGTGGACAGCCGAGCTCGATCCTTATAAAAGCTTTTTAACTGCAGCAGCTTTAGTGGACGCTACTGGAGCTGGAATTACGCGGCTGCTGGCATGAGACTTGCCCTCCAATAGATCCTTGTAAATGGATTTAAAGTGTATTCATTCAAATTAGAGAGACAATTTAAATTAAAAAGCTTAGAGCTGCCTCCACTACAGGGGGGCTCGCTCGACCCACCAGCGGACAGGCACCAGTATTGGGAGAGGGGGGCTGGCCGTCAGGGTTCACCGCGGCTCTGGCACAAACCCAGCGACACGGAGGTGGCACGGGCAGGAGCGGACTGAACGTGTCGGCTTCTCACTTTTTGGATTTTAGAAGGGCATGACATGCCTATATCTGTGTCTCCCCCTCCTTTTACTCCTCCACCTCTTTTCTTTTCGCATGACTATATGTACTTGTCACTTTTCCATGTGTTAGTTGTGTCTTCTGAGCAGTTTGTCAGCTTTTGGACACCTTTGAAGGTGTTTTCTATGTGTTTCTATGTGTTTTTGTTTGCCTGCCATTGGTTTTAATGGTGTTCGAAGGTGTTCGACGAACCGAACCGAACTCGAACACTACGGGGGTGGCTCAACACTAGTGAATAACTGATGACCCCCGCTAGGGCCAAATGTACAGTTAAAGAACTTACGTGGTGTCTCCCATGACTGAGGGCATCACCCTACTTAAGAGCCTTCGCCTTACTTAAGAGACTTCACCTTACTTAAGAGACTTCACCCTACTAAAGAGACTGCACCTTACGTAAGAGACTTCACCTTACTTTGAGAGGCTTCACCTTACTTTGAGAGACTGCGTCTTATTTTGAGAGTTTGCCTTTTGATGATATATTGAATTACTGTTCATTACCCTTGTTACTAATCCCTTGTTCAGAATTCCTGTTGCATAAAATTGTTTATTTTCATCTCAGACTGTTCTCGCCTTGTGTCTCTGTGCGTTGCATTCCCGCACCTGCATTACATTTGGCGTAGATGGGGGATCAGTCTGTGGCTGGGTCCGGTCGGACCCATATACCCCTGGGGGCTATGCTCAGCCATCTTCCCAAGTTTTCAGGGGATGGCATGTCACTGTGGGACTGGGTAGAAAGACTGAGAAGTATGCTACGGATGTACCCCTTGATCCCCTAGCTCAGGCGGAGCTGGCCCTCCTAACACTTGATGGAGAGGCCGGACAGACTGTGATGTAACGCCCACCTGGAGACCATGACACCGTGGATAAAGTGATAAAAATTTTAGACGACATGCACGGTGACACTACAGATTTGGGACACTTGCGCTTACGGTTGTTCCAGCGGGTCCAAGGGGAAAATGAGACAGTAAATCAGTATGTTAATGTGACGCGCCCCTGGGCCTGTGTTGCGCAGCGTTGCGCACGCGGGAGCTTACCCGGAGCCGGATCTGTTGAGGGTTGTAGTCTCGTGGCGGTGATCCGGTCCGTGCCCAGGGAGTCAGACTAAGTGGCGCTGTATCAGCGGTAGATGATGGACGACTACGCCACCCGTTGAATGCAGCTATGGAGCTGCCGCTGCAGGGCAAACCGCTGAGGCCGGTGGGAGGATGGTGCAGCGTGGATGGTATAACCCCCAACGGGAGGGGTATGGCCTCAGGGCAGCCGACGTGGATGATGGGGGTAGCAGGAATCACTCAGAGACGATACGGTGTAGTTCAGGGTCTTTACTGGTGACAAAGATAGACCCTCCCGGAGTACTGGCTAGCGGTCGGGGCCTGGTCAGTCCTTGAGCAGATGGGATCCCCCTTGGCCAGGCGGAGTTGTAGGCCTCCCCAACTAATTGTACTCTTCTGGCTACCTTGCTAGAGGCGGGTAAAGGTAGCCCACGTCCCTGAGTGTACCATGTGGTGCTCACCCGTATGGCCGGTGACTCGGGGCCTTCTAGTAGCTTCCGCTCCACGACGGCGGTGCTGGTCCCACACGTGTGACCGAGCCTTCGGGTTTCTGGGCCAGAGGACCTGAAATCCCCTGCCGGTCGGTTTCTGCTGCTGGGTAGGAGTTAGTCCCCACAGCCTCGGACTCCGGGTCCGGTAAGAAATCTTCAATCAGGGCGAGCTCTACAGCTTCCAGCCCCTGACTCCTTGTAGCACTGCTCCCACAGAGCTTCTGATCTTTCTTTCCTATTACTGCTTCTCTTCTTCTCTCTACTCTTCTTCTCTACTCACTAACCCTGCCTCAGCCCTAGGTTTATATAGGGGAAGTTCTTCCCCTCCCAGGACTGGGCAGGAGGTGTGGCATGCATAGGATCCCTGACCAAGAGACCTCCCACCTGCTCTCAGACGTAATATCTCTATCACTGTGGCAACCAGACCCCTGGGGTGTCACATTCCCCCCTAGTGAAATTTAGTACTCCGGGACTAAACATATTTTTAGAAAAACATAACAAGGTATAAACAATAATAATACAATAAGAAAAACACATAAAGATGGTTACGGCGTGTCCGCAACCGGGT
This sequence comes from Phyllobates terribilis, assembly GCF_046119375.1. Classification (NCBI taxonomy): domain Eukaryota; kingdom Metazoa; phylum Chordata; class Amphibia; order Anura; family Dendrobatidae; genus Phyllobates; species Phyllobates terribilis. The sequence goes on from NW_027362829.1 coordinate 1,913,254, forward strand.
GCAGTTTTGAAGAAAACAAAGGTGTCCATTTCACCAAAACAGGGAGACGTAACCAGGTAGGGGTCTGTCCTGCCCCGAGTCCTTATCAGTCTTTTAGTCCATCCTGGGTTACGCTCCAACTAATTGTACAAGGATTCCCGGTAAATCCACCAAGGACTCCTAAAAATAACTAGAAACACATAATTATTTACAAGCAACAAGAAAAACAGGTAACCACAAATAAAACAATTTATACATTTCAAATCCTCCAACGTGCGGGTAACTGGCCTCTAGTGGCCCTAGTGGACCTACGGAGCTGACTGTCTAGCCCTGAACTACAGGGTGTAGGAGCTGTCAAGGGTAAACTGGGCAGCTGTCTACCGGCTCTTTGGCTCACTAGGGGTATGGCAGGCTCACTATAAGCAGAGGGTTGATCCTCCTGTTCTGCTTGTGTGGAGTCTTCTGCCTCCTGGACCGGCTGTTCTTCCAGCTCTACCTGTTGCTCCGTAGGTGCTTGGGATGCTGGTTGGAGGAAGGTGAGTACGGGTACCACAACTGCGCCATTGACTTGAGTCCAAGACCGAGGGAAGTCTCCGAGCACAGTACTAACCATGTCTTCCCTTTCCTCTACGGGTCGAGGGTCTTCTTGTTCCTCTTCAGGGTTCCGTAGCTGTTCGGGACACTTCTTCAGGTGATCCCAGGATACAATGGTTGTGGTTTCCCCTCCGTCTTTACTGATGGTACAGACCTTTGGGTTGTCGTGGCTTGAGGGCAGTACGATGTACGGGTCCTTCTCCCACTGGTCGTCCAACTTGTGGAGCCGCCTTTTCCTCTTCAAGACCTGCTCTCCGGGTACCAGGGGAACAGCGGGAGCATACTGGTTGTAAGTTTTCTCTTGTCTTTCCCTAGCTTGACAGAGACTTCGCTCCACGCTCTCCTGTACTTTCCGGTACTGCTGCTGCCTCTCTGTGTCCCAGTCTGCTTCTGGTGAAGTGTCCTCGGGTGTCAGGACTCCCATCTCCAGGTCAACAGGTAGCTTACCAGGCCTTGCCCTCATCAGGTAAGCCGGGGTACAGTTGGTGGAACCTACAGGGATGTGGTTGTATAGGTCCACCAGATCGGGCAGCTTCTCAGGCCACAGACTGCGTTCTTCCAGGGGCAACGTTTTCAGAAGATCCATTACCACCTGGTTCATTTTCTCACAAAGTCCATTAGTTTGCGGATGATAGGGTGTCGTCCTTATCTTCCGGCAGCCATACAGATTGCAGAATTCCTGGAAGACCTCCGCTTCAAAGGCAGGTCCCTGGTCCATCAGCACTTGGTCCGGGTACCCGTGTGGACGGCAGAAGTGCTGCTGGAAGGCTCTAGCTGCTGTTCGAGCTGTTAAGTCCTTGACGGGGACGACAACCAAGAACCGGGAGTAGTGATCCACGATGGTTAGTGCGTAAACGTAGCCACTTCTGCTTGGGGTCAGTTTAACATGATCCAAGGCTACCAGTTCCAACGGCTGCCGGGTGACGATGGACTGCAGGGGAGTCTTCTGGCTGGCACGGTCCTTCCTTCTTAGGTTGCACGGGCCACAGTCTCTGCACCACCTCTCGATGGTTCCCCTCATGCCTACCCAGTGGAACCGCCCGCGCAGCAGGAACTCCAGCTTCTTCCATCCGAAGTGTCCAGCCCCGTCGTGGTATGCCTCCATCACCATGGCTGCGTCTCTCCGTGGCACCACTACTTGCCAGATTAGTTCATGCGTCCGGGAGTTAACCATTCTGCGGCACAACTTCCCCTTGTAAAGGAACAGTCGACTCTTCTCAGCCCACAGTTGCTTGGCTTCCTCCGGAGCGTCTGGGTCAAGGCGAGCCTCTGGCCGAGTCAGCATCTCCTTCACCAGTCGGACGGCAGGGTCACTGTCTTGCGTTTCCTCCCAGTTGTAGTGAGGCAAGGGGTTAAACGTAGCGGCTTGCTTACTCCTTACCCGATGGGAATACTGGATAGTCCCATGACGGTGGAACGCGGGGAGTTCAACTTCTTCCAGTCCCTCTGGATCTTCTCCTACGTCCGGTAGGTTTGGCATCCTGGACAGGGCGTCCGCGTTGGTATTGGAGCGTCCTGCCCGGTATTTGATTGTGAACTCGTAGTTGGACAGACGGGCCATCCATCTCTGCTCTAGGGCACCGAGTCTTGCCGTGTCCAGGTGTGTCAACGGGTTGTTATCCGTGTACACGGTGAATCGGGAAGAAGCGAGGTAGTGCTTAAAGCGTTCGGTGACTGCCCACACCACTGCCAGGAACTCTAGCTTAAATGAGCTGTAATTCTCAGGGTTTCTCTCGGTGGGTCGCAGTTTTCGGCTGGCGTAAGCGATTACTCGTTCTTTCCCCTGCTGGATCTGGGACAGCACGGCTCCTAGCCCGATGTTACTTGCGTCGGTGTAGAGGATAAAGGGCTGGCTGTAATCAGGGTACGCCAGGATTTCATCCCCCGTGAGGGCCATCTTCAGCTGGCGGAAGGACTCTTCTTCTAACTTCTCCCATCTGAAGGGTGGCTTCTGGTTCTTGGCCTTCCGGGACTGGCCTATCAGGAGGTCCTGCATAGGAGCTGCCTTTTTGGTGAAACCGGGGATGAATCTGCGGTAATAGCCTACCAACCCGAGGAACTGCCGCACTTCCTTTACACTGGAGGGACTTGGCCATTCCTTAATTGCGGTGATCTTATCAGGGTCGGGAGCCACTCCATCAGCGCTCACCACGTGTCCCAGGTACTGCACCTTTGGTTTCAGGAGGTGACACTTGGAGGGTTTCACCTTTAGGCCGTAGCTTGCCAGAGCTTCGAACACTTCCGCCAGGTGTTTCAGGTGGTCCTCATATGTCTTGGAATATACGATGACATCGTCCAGGTACAACAAGACCGTCTCGAAGTTTCTGTGGCCCAGACAGCACTCCATTAATCGTTGGAAGGTTCCTGGTGCGTTGCAGAGTCCGAACGGCATGCAGGTAAACTCGCTAAGTCCCATCGGGGTGGTGAATGCGGTCTTCTCCCGGTCCGCCTCTGCTACAGGAACCTGCCAGTACCCACTAGTGAGATCCAAGGTAGAGAAGAAGTTAGCAGATCTTAAAGCAGCCAAAGACTCCTCTATCCTTGGTAAGGGGTACGCATCCTTGTGTGTGATACGGTTGATTTTCCGGTAATCTACACACATCCTCATGGTGTTGTCTTTCTTTTTGACTAAGACTAGTGGAGCTGCCCAGGGGCTACAGCTATCCCTGATCACCCCAGCCTCCTTCATGTCTCTAAGCATCCCCTTGGCGTGTTGGTAGTGTGCAGGGGGTACGGGTCGATACCTCTCTTTTATGGGAGGATGGTCTCCCGTGGGGATGTGGTGTTCTACCCCCTTGACTCGCCCGAAGTCTAACGGGTGTTTACTAAACACTCTCTCGTACTCTTGAACCACCCGATAGACTCCCTGTTTCTGGTGTGAGGGAGTGGAGTCAGTACCCAAATGTAGTTGCTGACACCAGTCCTCCATTGTTTTCTTAGAGCCGTTACCTTCCTCCGGGGAAGATGGAGGCAAGGGTTCTACGGACTGTATGGAATCTTGATTGATGGTATACAATTTGGCTAGCGTGGCATACCGGGGCAGGTACACTTCCCTCTTCCCGATATTTATTATGCGAACGGGCACCCTCCCATGGCGTACATTGACCACCCCCCGTGCTGTCAAAATGGTGGGCCTACTGTCTGAGTAAACTGGTTCTACCATTGCCTGGTAATCTCTACCTCTCAGACCAATAGCTGCCCGGCACCAAATCATCATTTCACTTTTCGGGGGCATGGCAATAGGGAAAGGGTCACACATTCGCACGCTACCAATCTCACCACCAGAGAGTTCTAGCTGTTGCCGTCGCATCAGTGCCCGGATCTCTTTCTGGAGCACTCGCTGCTGGCCGGAGCTGGCGTTCTTGGCAACCTGCTGTAAAAGGAAAATCACCTCTGCAAGACAATTTTCAATTACATTAGTTCCTAGAGTTATCTTTGGGTGACTCTCGTGTTTGTCAATGTCTACAATGATCAGTCCCTGTGCTGCCAATTCGACTCTACCGATTTTAATGGTCACCTCTTTAAATCCAATCTGTGGCACGGGCTGACCATTGCTGGCGATGATACTCAAGTCGTCGTCAGGGTAGCGGGTGATATCCGAGTCATTCCAGTACTGCTTGAAGAGCACGTACGGGATGGTGGTGACCTGTGACCCGGTGTCCAGTAGGGCACTCATAGGAATGCCATCCAGTACCACGGGTAAGACTGGACGTCCTCCCACATATTTGTCGCGCCAGTTCGATGGGCCTGATGATCTTTTTCCTGGGGGTTGGCCCTCTACCCCAGGTTGTGCCAGTTTAAAGGACAGTACCTTGCCATATGTCCAGGTTGATTGCAGCGGCGGCAGATGGGTCGTCCGTCCTCGTTGTATCGGTCGCTGGGTCTTCCTCTGGCCGGTGGGATCCTCCTTGGTCGACGCCACGGGATGTCCTCCGGTCCGGATGCCAGCTGGATCTTCCCTGGAGTGGAAACCTGCAAAGACTGCACAGTTCGGGTTAGCGCAGCAACGCTTTTAGCTAGCTCTTGGACCTGATGGTGCAGGTCTGGAGCCGGGTCATTGTTCAAAGCCTGCGCATCAGCTCCCACAGGCCCTGCCGACAAGGGCGCCGCCTCCTGGTGGTAAGTGGTAGTGGGGCGTCTGTGGGTCACAACGCCACCTGGTGCCGGTTTTCGAAGCACCCGGATGGCTCTGTCCTTGAACTGTGCAAATCCCAGATGAGGGTCCTGTAAGGCCATTGCCCGCAACTGGGTTCGGTGGGCATTGCAATATAAACCCTCTATAAATTGTTCAGTCAACAGCCTGTCCTCGTCTCCCACGCCGTCAGGGTCAGTCTGCTTAATGGCTCTCAGGGCCTCTTGTAGGTTCAGGGCATAGTCCCTTATACTCTCATGTGCCCGCTGTTTGCACCCGTAGAATCTAAGCTTGATCTCGGCTGAGGTGCGGGTATCAAAGGTGTCCCTCAGCCGGGTTAGTATCCCTGCGACAGTCCTCCCCCCAGGTGGCCAGGACTTTACCTCCCTTTGGGCTGCCCCGGTTAATTGGGCCACCAGGATGCTCACTTTTTGCTCCTCTGTGAGGGGGTACACCTGGAAGAGGCTATCCAGCTTTTCTCTAAAGTCATGCAGGGTATGTGACTCCCCTGAGTACTGGGGTAGCCAGGCTGCCCCCGGGATATAGGGCATGGTGAAAGGCATGACCGCAACAGCGGTGGCGCTGGCGGGGGTTGAAGCGGTGAAGCTCTCCTCCGTATCCGACATCCTTCTCCCCCCTAGTGGACCGTGGCCTACCTTGCGATGATCCTCTTCCGTAGCCCGCGGCTCCGCAGTGGATCGTCAGGGTTGAGGACCTTCCGTCGCGCTCCTGTGACGTCGGCGTCTGCTGGGCTCCTTCCAGGACCTTACGCAACGTCCGGACGTGAGGCGGGGCTTCAGTTCTCGCGCGCTTTCGGAGTCCACGCCCCTCTTCTTCCCGCGCGGCGTCCTCAAGATGGCGTCCAATGGCGGGAAAACTCCACGTGTGGCGGGAAGAAGGCTGAAGATGGCGCCGGATGGCGGGAAAACTCCACCGATGGCGGGAAGGAAGCGGAAGATGGCGCCGGATGGCGGGAATCTTCACCACAGGTAAGTTTGAACAGTCTTTTTCAGGCACGCAGTACCCGGTGGTTGCGGGCACGAGATCCTGCCGACTACGCCAAAAGTTGACGCGCCCCTGGGCCTGTGTTGCGCAGCATTGCGCACGCGGGAGCTTACCCGAAGCCGGATCTGTTGAGGGTTGTAGTCTCGTGGCGGTGATCCGGTCCGTGCCCAGGGAGTCAGACTAAGTGGCGCTGTATCAGCGGTAGATGATGGACGACTACGCCACCCGTTGAATGCAGCTATGGAGCTGCCGCTGCAGGGCAAACCGCTGAGGCCGGTGGGAGGATGGTGCAGCGTGGATGGTATAACCCCCAACGGGAGGGGTATGGCCTCAGGGCAGCCGACGTGGATGATGGGGGTAGCAGGAATCACTCAGAGACGATACGGTGTAGTTCAGGGTCTTTACTGGTGACAAAGATAGACCCTCCCGGAGTACTGGCTAGCGGTCAGGGCCTGGTCAGTCCTTGAGCAGATGGGATCCCCCTTGGCCAGGCGGAGTTGTAGGCCTCCCCAACTAATTGTACTCTTCTGGCTACCTTGCTAGAGGCGGGTAAAGGTAGCCCACGTCCCTGAGTGTACCGTGTGGTGCTCACCCGTATGGCCGGTGACTCGGGGCCTTCTAGTAGCTTCCGCTCCACGACGGCGGTGCTGGTCCCACACGTGTGACCGAGCCTTCGGGTTTCTGGGCCAGAGGACCTGAAATCCCCTGCCGGTCGGTTTCTGCTGCTGGGTAGGAGCTAGTCCCCACAGCCTCGGACTCCGGGTCCGGTAAGAAATCTTCAATCAGGGCGAGCTCTACAGCTTCCAGCCCCTGACTCCTTGTAGCACTGCTCCCACAGAGCTTCTGATCTTTCTTTCCTAATACTGCTTCTCTTCTTCTCTCTACTCTTCTTCTCTACTCACTAACCCTGCCTCAGCCCTAGGTTTATATAGGGGAAGTTCTTCCCCTCCCAGGACTGGGCAGGAGGTGTGGCATGCATAGGATCCCTGACCAAGAGACCTCCCACCTGATCTCAGACGTAATATCTCTATCACTGTGGCAACCAGACCCCTGGGGTGTCACAAATGCGTTGCAGGAAGTGACGGCCCATATCACTAAGAAAGCTCGAGATGGGAACCGAGGACTGGGACCATTGGATGAGGTGTTGCGTGACCAACTGATTGCCGGCTTGAAAGACCCTTGCCTGAGGCAGATCCTGAAGGAGCGGCTGCGATTGAGCCCTGATATGGGCTTCCTGGAGGTAGGGGCTGAAGCTAGAGTGCTGGAGAGAGAAGTTCCTGTTCTCAAAGCCACAGTTAGAAGTCAAAAGGCAATTGCTCCTGGATTCACCAACCAAGAGCCTGATTGGGTACGGGAAATACGTCAGGAAATTCGAGACATTCGGGGTGAGCTGAATGCTATTAGAAAGCCCCCTACTGCCCCCTTGCCGACGGACCGTACTGCTCAACGTGGACGGAGACCAGAACGAGAGAGACGTTCCTACCCGGCCCCAGCACGGCATGTACCCGACCTATCGGCAGAAAGAGGACCGGAGTGCTGGAGTTGCGAAGGTAGGGGGCATATCTCCAAAGACTGTGCCAACCGAGAAAGGAGGAGGAGGGGACAGCCGTTAAACTAAAATGCCCCACGGTTGTGGAGCATACCGTGGGGTCTCGTGCTTCAGAGAGTAGAAGAGGGAGCTCTGAAGACATTGTCTCCGAGAGGCCCATCATCTGGGCTGAATTCAATGGGCAGCGGATCCGCTGTTTGATGGACACCGGGTCTCAAGTGACCACTATGCCTGAGACGTATTTCCAAAGTCACTTTCCTGAAGTCACTCGTTCCTGCCGGGAACCCACTGTCAAATTGGTGGCGGCCAACCAACTACCTATCCCAGTAGCGGGAGTAGTATGGATGTCCATGCGGGCATGTGGAAGGACCTCGGACGAAAAGGGATCGTACTAACCACAGGGCCCGGAGGTGATGGGCCCATTGTTACCCTGGACATGAATGTGCTGAAAGAAGTCGGACAGTTCCTGGCTGAGGGCTGTAGCAAAAACAACTGGACCCGCGCCATTCGAGACCCAGCTAGCAAGAGAGTGTTCCAACACCTCGTGCGGGTCAGCCAGATCAACTGCAATAATTTTAATCTTAAATTCACTTAGTTCTACCATTCATCCAAAATTACTTTTTTGGATCTCGAACTTGAGGCTACCAAGGAGAAAGAATTGGTCAAAATTAATCCCCACAGAAAATCTACAGCCTCAAATTCTATTCTATCAGCTAAATGTTGTCATCCGCCACATATTAAGAGAAATATCCCTTACGGTGAGCTAATACGAACAATACGAAATTGTTCAGATAACATCACTTTTCAGAAGGAATCAGAAAAAAATTGTAACAGACTATCCAATAGGTGCTATCCCGAGTGGTCTTTAAGAAAAGCGAGTAGAATTGTCTCCAATATAAATCGGAAAGATATACTCTGAAATAAACAGAAAAATAACATTAACACATTGGATACTAGGGTAACGTTTTCTACCACCTATAGTCCTCAGTATAATAAAATTACATCTAGAATTAAAAAGTATAACCCTATTATATATCAGAGCAAGAAACTAAAAAACCTACTTTCTAATGCCATCCGCTTTGTAGCCAGGAAAGCGCCCGCTCTGGGAACCATCCTTTCTCCTGGCTTATACACCAGTGAGACTAATACTGTACAACCAAATTGGCTCAGCACAAAAGGTTTCTTCAGATGTGGAGCCAATCGCTGCAAAGCGTGTCTACATGCGGTTAAAACAGATAGTTTTATGTCCTTAAGTAATGATAGAGAATATAAAATTCATGACTTCCTCAATTGTAATTCATCAGGGGTTATATACCTTATAGAATGCACCTTGTGGAAGGTCCACTATGTGGGTTATACCACAGGTGCGCTGAAAGTCCGTATCAGAAGACATCTTTCTGATGCAATTAATTTGGAAGCCATAAATACATCAGCAGTATCGAGGCATTTTGCGAGAGTTCATAAAGGTGACACCTCATTCTTTAAATATATGGAGATAGAGAAGGTATATAGATCCACACGATGGGGGGATCATAAGTGCAAACTTCTGAACCGGGAGTCCCTGTGGATTTTCACATTGGATACCACAGGGGTTAAATTCAAGACAGGATCTGATACTGCAGTATTAAGAAATATAATTCTGCATTTATTTCCATGCATGTACACTGGGTACGGAAAGTATTCAGACCCCTTTAAATTTTTCACTCTTTGTTTCATTGCAGCCATTTGGTAAATTCTAAAAAGTTCATTTTTTTCTCATTAAAGTCCACTCTGCACCCCATCTTGACTGAAAAAAAACAGAAATGTAGAAATTTTTGCAAATTTAATAAAAAAGAAAAACTGAAATATCACACGGGCATAAGTATTCAGACCCTTTGCTCAGTATTGAGTAGAAGCTCCCTTATGGGCTAGTACAGCCATGAGTCTTCTTGGAAATGATGCAACAAGTTTTTCACACCTGCGTTTTGGGATCCTGTGCCATTCTTCCTTGCAGATCCTCTCCAGTTCCGTCAGGATGAATGGTAAACGTTGGTGGACAGCCATTTTCAGGTCTCTCCAAAGATGCTCAATTGGGTTTAGGTCAGGGCTCTGGCTGGGCCAGTCAAGAATGGTCACATAGTTGTTCTGAAGCCACTCCTTTGTTATTTTAGCTGTGTGCTTAGGGTCATTGTCTTGTTGGAAGGTGAACCTTTGGCCAAGTCTGAGGTGCAGAGCACTCTGGAAGATGTTTTCATCCAGGATATCTCTGTACTTGGCCGCATTCATGTTTCCTTCAATTGCAACCAGTCGTACTGTCCCTGCAGCTGAAAAACACACCCATAGCATGATACTGCTGTTATGATCTGCTACAAGAACTAAAGGAAAGAGAGGAAATCTGTCCATACAATAGGACTAAGCTGATTCCCTACGATGCAGCGGGCAACCTGTTCCTTGTGAACAGACCCGCCTTCGTCCGCGGCTAGTCTGAACGCAGACCTATTGATTTAACTGAGGGGTCACTAAAAGAACTAAGGACTGGGACAAAATTGGACACCTCCTGGCAGAAGTAGTAGCAGAAGAAGACAAACAGACAAAAGTACTTAGTGGTCCAAGGACCAAACAAACTAGAGAGATACAGTAGGTATAAAGCACCTGGCTAGATTAAGAGTCAAAGTAACACTGAAGTCCAGCAAAGCCTGAAGGGCGGAGCTGGAATAAATAGGCAGAAGGTCACGTGACCACAAAATAGAAAAAAACTAACAGGAGGATTCTAACAACTGCCACCACCATGTTTCACTGTTGGGATTGTATTAGGCAGGTGATGAGCAGTGCCTGGTTTTCTCCACACATACCACTTAGAATTATCACCAAAAAGTTCTATCTTTGTCTCATCAGACCAGAGAATCTTATTTCTCATAGTCTGGGAGTCCTTCATGTGTTTTTGAGCAAACTCTATGCGGGCTTTCATATGTCTTGCACTGAGGAGAGGCTTCCGTCTGGCCACTCTGCCATAAAGGCCCAACTGGTGGAGGGCTGCAGTGATAGTTGACTTTGTGGAACTTTCTCCCATCTCCCTACTGCATCTCTGGAGCTCAGCCACAGTGATCTTGGGGTTGTTCTTTACCTCTCTCACAAGGCTCTTCTCCCACGATTGCTCAGTTTGGCTGGACGGCCAGGTCTAGGAAGACTTCTGGTGGTCCCAAACTTCTTCCATTTAAGGATTATGGAGGCCACTGTGCTCTTATGAACCTTGAGTAATGCAGAAATTCTTTTATAACCTTGGCTAGATGTGTGCCTTGCCACAATTCGGTCTCTGAGCTCCTTGGGCAGTTCCTTTGAGCTCATGATTCTCATTTGGTCTGACATGCACTGTGAGCTGTGGGGTCTTATATAGACAGGTGTGTGCCTTTCCAAATCAAGTCCTATCAGTTTAATTAAACACATTTGGACTCCATTGAAGGAGTAGAACCATCTCAAGGAGGATCACAAGGAAATGGACAGCATGTGACTTAAATATGAGTGTCTGAGCAAAGGATCTGAATACTTATGACCATGTGATATTTCAGTTTTTCTTTTTTAATAAATTTGCAAAAAAATTCTACATTGCTGTTTTTTTTCAGTCAAGATGGGGTGCAGAGTGTACTTTAATGAGAAAAAAAATTAACTTTTTAGAATTTATCAAATGGCTGCAATGAAACAAAGAGTGAAAAATTTAAAGGAGCCTGAATACTTTCCGTATTCACTCTATGTATCTATATACACTGCTCCAAAAATAAAGGGAACACTTAAAACAACAGAATATAACTCCAAGTAAATCAAACTTCTGTGAAATCAAACTGTCCACTTAGGAAGCAACACTGATTGACAATCAATTTCACATGCTGATGTGCAAATGGAATAGACGATAGATGGAAATTATTGGCAATTATCAAGACACCCTCAATAAAGGAGTGGATCTGCAGGTGGGGACCACAGACCACATCTCAGTACCAATGCTTTCTGGCTGATGTTTTGGTCACTTTTGAATGTTGGTTGTGCTTTCACACTCGTGGTAGCATGAGACAGACTTTACAACCCACAGATGTTGCTCAGATAGTGCAGCTCATCCAGGATGGCACATCAATGCGAGCTGTGGCAAGAAGGTTGGCTGTGTCCAGAGGCTGGAGGCGCTACCAGGAGACAGGCCAGTACACCAGGAGATGTGGAGGAGGCCGTAGGAGGGCAACAACCCAGCAGCAGGACCGCTACCTCCGCCTTTGTGCAAGGAGGAACAGGAGGAGCACTGCCAGAGCCCTGCAAAATGACCTCTAGCAGGCCACAAATGTGCATGTGTCTGCACAAACGGTTAGTTACCGACTCCATAAGGGTGGTATGAGGGCCCGACGTCCACAGATAGGGGTTGTGCTCACAGCTCAACACCATGCAGGACGCTTGGCATTTGCCACAGAACACCAGGATTGGCAAAGTCGCCACTCGCGCCCTGTGCTCTTCACAGATGAAAGCAGGTTCACACTGAGCACATGTGACAGACGTGACAGAGTCTGGAGACGCCGTGGAGAGCGACATCCTTCAGCATGACCGGTTTGGCAGTGGGTGAGTAATGGTGTGGGGTGGCATTTCTTTGGAGGGCCGCACAGCCCTCCATGTGCTCACCAGAGGAAGCCTGACTTCCATTAGGTACTGAGATGAGATCCTCAGACCCCTTGTGAGACCATATGCTGGTACGGTTGGCCCTGGGTTCCTCCTAATGCAGGACAATGCCAGACCTCATGTGGCTGGAGTGTGTCAGCAGTTCCTGCAAGATGAAGGCATTGAAGCTAAGGACTGGCCCGCCCGTTCCCCAGACCTGAATCCGATTGAGCACATCTGGGACATCATGTCTCGCTCCATCCGCCAACGTCACGTTGCACCACAGACTGTCCAGGAGTTGGCGGAAGCTTTAGTTCAGGTCTGGGAGGAGATCCCACAGGAGACCATCCGCAACCTCATCAGGAGCATGCCCAGGCGTTGTAGGGAGGTCATACAGGCACGTTGATTGATATATATATATATATATATATATATGCCTTTTTGTCATTCTAGTAGTAGGGCCATAATTAAGGCATGATTTGTTGAAACGCGTAGGTCTGTAAGCTATGATAGTTGCACATTTGCTGTATTCTTTGTGGAGCAGTGTTTTATATGGCTAATAAAAGCTAAGTTTTAATATTTTTTCTACTAAACAAACCTTCACGCTGGATCATTTGCACTTTTCCCTTGTCTGACTACACTTACGTTTCGCCCTGGTACCAGTTATCTGCATCTCCAGAAGTTTCCCATTTCTCTATTATACTCTTCAAATTACATTTTGAGACTTTCTCCTCCTGTTGTTGCACATATTTTTTTTCCCTTCATCTGCACAGGTATCATTAATCTATCAACTATAATGGCCGTACCAGGTCCTGCAGGTCCTGTATCCCGTACACATGACGTGGGCAGTGCACGGCATGCCGCTAGTTTTTATTCTGAGTGCTCTTATATACGGTGGTAGTTTTACACAATGTTGAGCCTGTGATTTGCAGAGTGAAATGTCTGACTGCTAGAATAGAAGTATACGGCAGATTCTGCAGCATGGATACATAAAGGACGTCCTGGGGGAATATACCTCCCTCCAACACTCGTCCAGTCCCTGCCTCACACTAGAGACATTTATAATAACTCCAGGACTATGGAGCTGGTCATTTTCTCATAATCTGTGGCCATTATTAGTGATCTCGCATTGTACGGTAATATCACCCTGGAGGTTGTGATGTATTTAGTGTAATAGCGCCATCTAGAATATACAGTATATATCAGGCGATACCATGCTTTCTACAGTTAGTCGTCTTTTGTGCCCTCTATAGCTATCTATTATACTTTATATTTCTTTATAATAATTTATAATAAATTACTCGATAGTTTTACAGCTTTATGATGTTTATTAATCTGCTGTAATTATAAAAGAAAGTCCAACCTTACAGTGGACACAGCTGGAAGTGTTCTCCATGATGGTGTAGGCTGAGGTGGACCAAGTATATAGTCAGTGGAGGATCAAGATGACCAGTATTCCCCAGGGTTCCTTGTTATCAGGGAGGGACCCGGTGTATGCAATCAAAAGATCTTATCCTCTGAAAGGCTGTGTGCCATCAACAGGTAATGATCCTCTTTCCGGCTGTGTGCCATCAACAGGTAATGACCATCTGGCAGTGCGACATCAACTGGTCATCACCCTCCAGCTGTGTGCCATCAACAGGTAATGACCATCCGGCAGTGCGCCATCAACAGGTAATGACCTTCTGGCTATGGCCATCAATAGGTCATCACCCTCCGGCTGTGTGCCATCAACAGGTAATGGCCATCCGGCAGTGCGCCATGAACAGGTAATGACCATCCGGCTGTGTGCCATCAACAGGTAATGACCCTCTGGCTATGGCCATCAATAGGCCATCACCCTCCGGCTGTGTGCCATCAACAGGTAATGACCATCCGGCAGTGTGCCATGAACAGGTAATGACCATCCGGCTGTGTGCCATCAACAGGTAATGATCCTCTGTCCAGCTGTGTTCCATCAACAGGTAATGACCCTCTGGCTATGGCCATCAATAGGCCATCACCCTCCGGCTGTGTGCCATCAACAGGTAATGACCATCCGGCAGTGTGCCATGAACAGGTAATGACCATCCGACTGTGTGCCATCAACAGGTAATGACCCTTTGGCTATGGCCATCAATAGGTCATCACCCTCCGGCTGTGTGCCATCAAATGTTTTTATCTTCTGTCCAGTTTTGTGCCATCAAGAGGTAATGACCCTCCAGCTGTGGGCCATCAACAGGTCTTCACTCTTCGGCATTTAGGCTTCTAGTCTTCTGTAAGATGCGATTCTTGAGTCTCCTGATGTTAAAAAATATTTAAAAAATCACCGATTAAACTAATAATCTATCTAGTACATAAGCATCACAATTTATAATCTATCTAGTGCATAAGTATGACAATTTAGCTCACAGAACATACACTATGCTAAAACATTAGACCCTACAAGCAGAAATTTGCTAAACTAACATAAATATAACTGACAAATCAGTAGAAAAATCGCTATCAATGGCACTGCTCTCTTCACATCAACCTGTAACCATAGTAGATAAGAAATAGAGGACAATGCTCATAGTCAGTTATCAACAATTCGGCATGGGGCATCCCACCAGAGACATTATAATATCTAGTAAATTATACAGGGCAATAGAATTTACCAACAAGCACATAGTACGCCAAACTCAAGTATATAGTATGCCAAACCTCAACACGTTTTCCTAAAATAGGTTCATCAGAAGCACATACTAGACAGTGATACTTAGCAAAGCGTTCATAGATATATGCGCCATATGATAAGGTGCTAAAGTGCAAGTGTGTGACAAAATATCCATTCGATTTCAGGTGCAATGCTGCATTGTATGTAGTAAGATGGTGCCCATCAGACAGCATGTATAGGACTAACCTGTGATGAAAACACGAGCAATGGGAAAGTTCAAGCAGTTGCCTTCTCAATCTTCCTCGCCTCTAAGACATCTAAGGAAACATCTTCTCCTCTTGATTTTGGGTGGAGGTGTTGTAGGCATTTCGGGCTCTGGCATTCTAGGTTCTGACATACTAGGTTCTGACATGGTAGGTTCTGGTGTTCTAGGTTCTGGTGCTCTTGGCTCTGGAATTCTGGGTTGTTGGCTTCTCTGAAAAATCAGTAACCTCTCTTTATGCTCCGTGGAACTTCGAGCTCTTCTTCCTATATTGTTGTGAGGGATCGTTCTGACCCAGTCAATATCACTGAATGCCACTTTATAGTTGCAACTAGGAACCTTTTTCGCATCCTGCGGTGCAGGAGCCATGGATGGAGTAGAACATTTGCCATTGGGCAGGACAGGTGTTCTCCTGGAGTCTTGCTCCTGAATCTGAGGGATGCAAATCGGCTCCTTACAAGCACTTTGTTCCTTCAGTATGGTTTTGTTCTCAGGAGTTTTCTGATTGTTTCACCAGGTTCAGACATTGCCCACTTGCTCAGGACAAGACTTAAGGCCAAATACTCTAGTATTGTCAGTAGTGTCATCACCGCAACAAAAACTGCGTCACGGAAGAGCCAAAGAGGAAGATTGATGGAAGCTTGATAGGTGCTTCTCCTGAGATCCACGGGTAGTGGGTCATCCTATAATAAAGAAAAAAAACATAATAAAGTCCTGTATATTTATACCCAATCCAGTCAAACAGAGAGCCCTTGTTATTATACAGTGATGGATACATTATCAAGCAACTTTCAGAAATATCCCATTGAGAAGATCAGGAAGAAGTTTGGGATTCACCTCCAGGGTCCATGGAATATTATTTACAGTTGGACTTTCATATGACGGACGGTCACGTGTCCAGTATGAGAAGTCCTGCAAGAGGCGATATTCTCATTAGCTGATCCTTGTGACCTCCGTATTGATGAGAACATACTCGCCCTCAGTGTACTGTAATGTGGGGGGTAGAGCAACGTAAAGCACAGAAATGATAGGGTGATACTCATCATCTCCAGAGGTCTCTCAGCACCAAGGTATGGTCAATGAGATACAAGCTGCAGATGGGCCGAGGCTTCTAATATACCCAGGGGTGACATCACAAAGCCCTCTGTGACATCATTGCACAGTTCTATCCATCATGTCACTGATACTTTGGACCTAACTAAATGTCTAAAAGAGAACCCTTCCACATGATTTCCAATCACGGAGCAGCTTCAGTTTTTCAAGAAAAGTTTAAAAAATGTAATCTGTGCTGTGATTGGTCACAATGGCACATGAAGCAGAACGTCTTTAGATCTTTTAAAGGGAAAGTGTCAGCAATTTTTTTACAATTGTAAAATTGTAAAGTATTTATATTCATGTATAAATACACATACATATTTAAAAAGGTTTCAATGGTATAAAATCTGAAAAAAATATTTTAACTCTTTTGATGTTTTCATCTTGTAAACACTAGGGGGAGCAGCTGCTGACATTTCCATGAAAACAGAATACAGCTAGCTCGCATTACGACTGCAGTAAAAGTGGGCGGGATCTGCTCACATGGGTGTGATGTCACTCCTCCCCTTCTGGGCGTTTGCAAAAAGGTAAATGAGACTGTAGTTTAGGATCACAGTGCGGAGCGATCACTGGTGACTGCAAAGTGATATATAAGGGACAACACCAAAGTCATTAATCACTACAAGGACAAGGCAGGAATGTGGGAGTCAGAGGGGTCACCCCACACTTATATCCCCTCTGACTGTCACTTCCTAAGCTCCTTTCCCTGCCATAGCCTCTTATTCCCGCAGGTAAATTCTTACAGGACCCCCCTCCCCATCCCCTTCCCCTGCCGCAGCTGATTCTAAACGTCCTCCATATGTAATAATAGACAGGTACTCACCGGCAGCCTATGGTAATTCACAGGGTAGAACAGGGTACAGCACAGAAACAATATGGCGATCCTCATTGTCTCCAGGGGGTATCTCAGCACCAAGATATGGCCAATGATATATGAGCTCCAGGTGGATGGAGCCCCCTTATATACCCCAAGGGTGACATCACAACGCCCTCTGTGACATCATCACCCACAACATTCCGTCACATGACATCACCCAGCACCAGCATCATGTGACCCAGCATAAATAGAAAGTCCTTGTTGCCTATAGCAACTATTCCAAACTAAGTTTAAACTTTTCCAACAGCTAAAGGCGGCTCTGTGATGGCAGTTTCTTCTTGTGGACGGTTGTGATAAATCTGCAGAACATCTACATAACGCGACATGTAGAAAATCCTGTCTTTTCCCCTCTGTTCTTTCTCTGGTGCTACAGAGACGGATAGAAGGAGCTTTTCCAGACCTTACAGTGCACAATATGGGACCTAATCACTGATATCCCAGATCTCCTCAGTACAAGCATACCACCAACCTATGAGGACTAGAAAGAGGGCGAAACCATGCGGCACGCGTAGTCTGACCACGCCCCTATCCACACCCCAAGCTACGCCCATTTACCATGTCTTTCTCCCCCGGCAGGAAGAGTTATCAGAGGGGCGGTGGCAGTGAGGGACATTCAGCAGAAACTCGGGACTGCAGGGCATAGACCTAAATCCGGGACTGTCTGCTGTATCCAGGACGGCTGGGACTAGAGATGAGAGGATCGACTCATGGGACTCAGGTCCAGCATCCAGGTCAGTGGTAATTGGTGGCTGGACGGGAGGCCCTGTCGCGGCTTTAGATTAGCCCGGGCTGCTGCAATATCATCTGTGCGTCCTGCTCTTCTCTAGTTGGGACCTGTGGATTATTTTTTGTTCCCTCATTCACAGTCGGACCCTTCAGAACTTTCTCATCTCTGTGTAGTTTCACTATATGACATCCGTTTTTTTTGTGTCTGTAAGGCCGTGTTCACACGTAACATAAATACTGTGCACCAATCTACACAATAACAATCTCCTCTGGTTATTGCATCTTTGGTGCACTATTTTAGGCTTTTTCCCCCTTATTTGATGCATTTTGGTGCAGATGTGAAACCGCGTTTTTAATTGTTTTTTACAGTACAGAAAAGCTTTGATTCTGCACTTAAAAAAGTATCTGCAGTTTCTTACAGACGTTTTTTTATGCTCCACATAGAAGTCTATAGAGGAAAAAAATCACCAAAACCGCACAGGGTGGGGGCAGGGTGAGGGACACTGAGGGCAGAATGGAGGCATGGGGGGGTCGAATGGGAAACATGGAGGCAGAATGGGAGACATTGGGGGCAGAATGGAGTCACATTGGGGGAGAATGGAGTCATATTGGAGGCAGAATGGAAACACATTGAGGGCAGAATGGAGACATGGGGGCCAGAATGGAGACGGGGCAGAATGGAGACAGGGGAGAAGAATAGAGACAGGGGTGCAGAATGGAGACAGGGGGGCAGAATGGAGATGGGGCAGAATAGAGACCGGGCGTCAGAATGGAGATAGGGGGCAGAATGGAGACAGGGGGACAGTATGGAGACATTGGGGGCAGAATAGAAACCAGAGGGCAGTATGGATGGAGACAAGGGTGGCAGAATAGAAACATGGGGGCAGAATGGAGACAACGGGACAGAATGGAGACATGGATGGAAGAATAGAAACTTGGGGGGCAGAATGGAGACGGGGGCAGAATGGAGACATTGGGGGCAGAATAGAAACCAGGGGGTAGTATGGAGACAAAGGGGGCAGAATGGAGACAGGGGGGCAGAATGGAGTCACATTGGGGGAGAATTGAGTCATATTGGAGGCAGAATGGAAACACATTGAGGGCAGAATGGAGACATGGGGGGCAGAATGGAGATAGTGGGCAGAATGGAGACAGGGGAGAAGAATGGAGACAGGGGGGCAGAATGGAGATGGGGCAGAATAGAGACCGGGGGGCAGAATGGAGATAGTGGGCAGAATGGAGACAGGGGGCAGAATGGAGACAGGGGGGCAGAATGGAGACGGGGCAGAATAGAGACCGGGGGGCAGAATGGAGATAGGGGGCAGAATGGAGACATGGGGACAGTATGGAGACATTGGGGCAGAATAGAAACCAAAGGGCAGTATGGATGGAGACAAGGGTGGCAGAATAGAAACATGGGGGAAGAATGGAGACAGGGGGGCAGAATGGAGACGGGGCAGAATAGAGACCGGGGTGGCAGAATGGAGATAGGGGGCAGCATGGAGATAGGGGGCAGAATGGAGACGGGGCAGAATAGAGACCGGGGGGCAGAATGGAGATAGGGGGCAGAATGGAGACATGGGGACAGTATGGAGACATTGGGGGCAGAATAGAAACCAGAGGGCAGTATGGATGGAGACAAGGGTGGCAGAATAGAAACATGGGGGCAGAATGGAGACAAGGAGGGCAGAATGGAGACATTGGGGCAGAATAGAAACATGGGGGGCAGAATGGAGGCAAGGGGGGCAGAATGGAGACATTGGATGCATAATAGAAACATGGAGGCAGAATAGAAACATGGTGGCAGAATGGAGACGGGGCAGAATGGAGAGACACTGGGGTCAGAATGGAGACGGGGCAGAATTGAGACGGGGCAGAATGGAGACATTGGAGGCAGAATGGAGAGACATTGGGGCAGAATGGAAAGACATTGGGGCAGAATGGAGAGACATTGGGGGCAGGATGGAGAGACATTGGGGGCAGAATGGAGACAAATGGAAACATGGGGGCAGGATGGAGACATTGGGGGCAGGATGGAGACAATGGGGGCAGGATGAAGACAATGGGAGTAGGATGTGGGACATTATTACTGTAGAGGCTAATTAAAGGATATTATTACTGCTGTAATGTATTTTATTTTTGAGGATACTGTTTTCTGTGGGGGGTTCATGTTACTGTGCAGGGCAGCACTATATCACTTTTTTTCTTCATCTGGTGTAGTGTAGAAGTTGGGGAAATATTGGGGAATGTGCTCTGTAAGCTGCTCTAGATAACTGTGTTATTTTATGCAGAGACGAGTCCTGGCGAAAAGAAGTGATGGCGGTCTACGATGGATGAAGAGGAAAAGTGGAGATGAAGGACTTCAACTAGAGACATCACCAGTGAGTCAGTGTGTTATCTGTACACTGACACTATACACTGTATACTATACACAGAGCTCCTGTGAATAATGGCACTATTAGTAATGATAATATTAGTATTCTGTTTTTGTATTAATGCTCAGTATGGTAGTATTCGGTCACTATGTGGTGGTAATATGTGATCTGGTCATGGTGTGGCGGTATTTGTCCCTTGTCCACTACAGGATATTGGCCCCTCATGCCGTCCACATGGAGTTTGTTTCCGTCCTCTTGAGACTGTGCTGCGAGATATAGCAAACCTTCTTGTGACGGCACGTATGGATGCCGTCCTGGCAGAGCCAGACCACCTGTACAACCTGAATGGGCCGCCTCATGTTACCCACAATTACCAAGACACAACAGAAATGGAAAACTAGAGAAGTCAGGGAGGAGGAAGAGAGAGGAATTGTCTGTGGCATTGTCATGCTCCAGGATTTGATCCCTTCAGTTTGTGTTCTGTGGTAGGCTTCTCTTTCTGCCGAGCCACAGGACACACACCTTTTCACTGGGTGTTTGGGTTCTGCTTTTCTGGCTGCAGCCTGCTTAGCTTTACACATTTGTATTTTTATTTGGATGCCTATCACATTTTGGGTGCAGCTTTATAGTCTGCGTTTCCTGCTGGTGATAGATTCATTTGGATATTCTGACATTCGGTTGATATTTGGAGCTAGGGTTTTTCGCTTTGCTGTTTATTTGCTATACTTTGCACTTTTCTTCTTTTTATCATTTGAAAATAGGCAGTATATTTGTTAACAGTACTTGCTGTATTCTTTGTTTGGTATTTTGTTTCTTACTTTACTTGCTTTGGGATTATTCCTTTGTTCAGCACACTTCTCTTCTTTTAGATAATTCACACTCTGCTCTGCCCTCTGGTTCTTTAGGAGGAACGTGAAGCAACTTGTCTGCCTTTTAGGCAGTTTAGGCCATAGTTGCCATCTCCTAGTCTGTGGTTAGGTCTATATCTTCACCCGCAGGTACCGCTGGGGACTGTGTAGTCAAGGTATCTAGTCTGTACAGGAGCAAGCAGGGTCAGTTGTAGTTTTTAGTGTTTAACCTATTTTCCCAAGTAAGTTGCTACACAAGCATAGATAAACTAGGAGTTGTTAGGAGCATTCAGGGTGAGCCACTATTGATAGGGGGCACCATTGCGTTATCTTAGGGTGTCAACCTCCACCATCATGTAGGGACAGACCAGGGTCAGAGTAGTGCTTCTACCAGTCTGAATTTGGATCTGCCAGGTTCAGGTATTTGTTCCCCTTGTTGGTACGCTACCAATGTACATGGGCTTGTGCAGTCATAATAGGCCACTATCTGCACCATTCCCTCTTTAGGGGTGTCTCGCTGTTCCTCTTCCGGGCTCCTGTTGTCACTTTCATCTGCAGCAGAAGAGGTGACATTGATTCACAATCACTTCTGCCCCTAACTAGACAGATCGATGTCCCTGACATTTAAGTGACTCGTGGTTATACAGTAAAAGTGTGTGAAGATGTCGGACACCGTCCCAGAAGACTTTTACAGTTTGTGTCATTATAACATGTATAATGGTTGAGCAATGTTTAATGCTGAATTTAATGTAATATCTCCCATCAGAGCTGTAGTAGATTGGACATCTGGGTAAGGAAGACTTAACAGTCAGCTGGCCCTACAGATGGGAGGAGTGTTTGGAAGTAAGAAGAGAGTTTCTTCCTGCTTAGAGAAGTCAGCACTGGAATGAGTAGTGAGGTGACGCCAAATACAGAGAGTGTGACAGATGAGGCCGCATAGTGAGGAGTGTGAGACTGGAAGGAAGCAGAACAGAGATAGCAAGATTCTGTAACAGGATCCAGTGGCAGAGTAATATGGCCAGAGCAGCCTGTACCCTGTGTGGTGAAGTGGACTATAGACAGAAAGAGGTCAACTGCACTGGATAGACCAGGAGCTTAAGGAGGTAGAGCTGTGGGTTAGCGGGTAACCCTGAGACAGCACAGGCAAAGTAACATAGTAACATAGTTTTTAAGGTTGAAGGAAGACTAAGTCCATCTAGTTCAACCCATAGCCTAACATGTTGATCCAGAGGAAGGCAAAAAAAAACCATGTGGCAAACACTAAGCTCCACATTGGGGAAAAAAATTCCTTCCCGACTCCATACGACAATCAGACTAGTTCCCTGGATCAACGCCCTATCAAGGAATCTAGTATATATAACCTGTAGTATTATACTTTTCAAGAAAGGAATCCATGCCCTTCTTAAATGTTATTAGTGAATCACTCATTACAACATCATGCGGCAGAGAGCTCCATAGTCTCACTGCTCTTACAGTAAAGAATCCCCATCTGTGATTATGATTAAACCTTTTTTCCTCCAGACGTAGAAGATGCCCCCTTGTCCCCGTCTCTGGCCTCAGAGTAAAAAGATCAGTAGACAGGTCTTTGTACTGTCCCCTCATATACTTGTACATAGTAATAAGATCACCCCCAAGCCTTCGTTTTTCCACAGTAAATAACCCCAAGTGTAATAACCTGTCTTGGTATTGCAGATCCCCCAGTCCTCTAATAAGCTTTGTCGCTCTTCTCTGCACCCTCTCTAGTTCAGCTATGTCTTTCTTATACTCCGGAGACCAGAACTGAACACAGTATTCTAAGTGTGGTTGCACTAGTGACTTGTATAAAGGTAAAATTATGTTCTCCTCATGAGCATCTATGCTTCTTTTAATGCATCCCATTATTTTATTTGCCTTTGCAGCAGCTGCCTGACACTGGCCACTAAACGTGAGCTTGTCGTCCACCAATACACCCAGGTCTTTTTCAGTTACAGTTTTGCCCAGTGTTTTACAATTAAGCATATAATTATACATTTTATTTCCTCTGCCCAAGTGCATTACCTTACATTTATCCCCATTAAAGTTCATTTGCCATTTATCAGCCCAAGCTTCTAGTTTACATAGATCCTCCTGTAATATAAAATTGTCCTCCTCTGTATTGATTACCCTGCAGAGTTTAGTGTCATCTGCAAATATTGAAATATTACTCTGTATGCCCCCTACAAGGTCATTAATAAATATGTTAAAAAGAAGGGGGCCCAATACTGACCCCTGTGGTACCCCACTGTTAACTGAGACCCAGTCTGAGTGTTTTCCATTAATAACCATCCTTTGTTTCCTATCACTGAGTCAATTCTTAACCCACATACATATATTTTCCCCTATCCCCATTGTTCTCATTTTATGTATCAACCTTTGTGTGGAACCGTATCAAAAGCTTTTGAAAAGTCCATATACACAACATCCATTACATTTCCTCGGTCCAGTCCGGAACTTGCCTCCTCATAAAAGCTGATCAGATTAGTTTGACAGAAACGGTCCCTCGTAAACCCATGTTGATATTGGGTCATGAGATTATTCTTCTTCAGATACTCTAGTATAGCATCTCTTAGGAAACCCTCCAGGATTTTACCCACAGTAGAGGTTAAGCTTACTGGCCTATAATTTCCAAGTTCAGTTTTTGTCCCCTTTTTGAATATTGGCACCACATTTGCTATACGCCAGTCCTATGGTACAGACCGTGTTATTATAGAATCTTTAAAGATTAAAAATAATGGTCTATCTATGACGTTACTTAATTCCTGCAGTACTCGCGGGTGTATCCCATTGGGGCCCGGGGATTTGTCAACTTTAGTGATTTTTAGACGCCGCCGTACTTCCTGCTGGGTTAAGCAAGTGACATTTAATGGAGAATTTTTGTTATCACTGATCATGCTTTCTGTCATGCGATTTTCTTGTGTAAATACGGTTGAAAAAAAATCATTTAGCATATTGGCTTTTTCCTCATCCTCATCCACCATTTCCCCCAGACTATTTTTAAGGGGGCCAACACTATCATTTTTTAGTTTTTTACTATTTATGTAGCTAAAGAATATTTTGGGACTATTTTTACTTTCTCTGGCAATGATTCTCTCTGCCTCAATCTTTGCTGCCTTGATTTGGTTTTTACAGAATTTATTTAATTTTCTATATTTATTTAATGCCTCATCACTACCTACTTGCTTTAGTTCTCTAAATACTTTCTTTTTGTCACATATTGCGCCCCTTACAGCTCTATTTAGCCATAGTGGTTTCCTCCTATTTCTAGCATGTTTATTCCCATAGGGTATATATTGTGCACAGGTCCTATTCAGGATGCAATAAATGTCTCCCATTTGCTTTGTGTAGCTTTATGTCTCAGGATATCGTCCCAGTTTATTGCACTAAGATCATCTCTCAACCGTTGGAAATTTGCCTTCCTGAAGTTTAGTGTCCTTGAAACCTCTCTACTACACATCTTATCGGTCCCTAGCGTAGAGTCTGTAGCCAACTGAGAAGTCAGCCCAGTTCTCCAGGAACCCAAATCCCTTCTTCCTATACCAGTTCTTGAGCCACTTATTTATCTTCCTAATCTCCGGTTGCCTCTATGGCGTGGCACGTGGTACCGGTAGTATTTCAGAGAATACCTCCTTGGAGGTCCTTGCTTTCAGCTTGCAGCCTAATTCCCTGAAATCATCTTCAAGGACCTTCCACCTACCTCTAACTTTGTCATTTGTTCCAATGTGCACCATGACCGCTGGGTCCTCACCAGCCCCTCCCAGTAATCTGTCAACCCGATCAGCGATGTGCCGGACTCGAGCGCCAGGTAGGCAGCACACTGTTCGACGATCCCTGTCTTTGTGACAGATTGCCCTATCTGTTTCCCTAATAATTGAGTCCCCCACTACCAGCACCTGCCTGGCCTGCCCTGCTCTCCTATTTCCCTCCTTACTGGAGCTGACACTCCTCTGGCTTTCAGGGGACATGTCTTGCTGCAGCAGTGCTACCCCTGTACCGTCACCCCCCTCATATGCCAACTTTGCAAACTTATTGGGGTGTGCCAGATCAGGACTAGCCTTCCTGGTACTCTTCCCTCTACCCCCCCTCACTGTCCTGAAGCTCCCTACTACCACCCTCCCCCACATCTACCCCAGTGAGCAGCTGCTCAGTGAGCAGCAGACTCCTTTCCATATTGTCAATGGACAGTACGACTGAAGAGAAGGTAATGTGTAGGCTACACCTGGGAGTCATAGTGAGTAAATACTGGACTTTCCAGGCTGGGGCAAGGGAATTACTGGAAGAGCAGTGGTCAGTGAAGGGCAGAAAAAAAGGAATGGAGTTTTCAGGCCCAGCAACTGTACTGCTTTAAAGTCATTTACAAGTGAAGCTCCACCACCAGGATATAAAATGATTCTGCCGCTATGTAAAACAGATGAAGATGTGAGTAATAAGTGTTGTGGCTGCTATCTCTTGTACAGGCGTTACACCAGTTTCATCAGTGTGAGGAGCTGGCCACGGACTAAAGACTATTGGACCAATGGACGTAGAGCAGAGTGCACGTCTCTAAGGGATACAGACTTTTTCCAGCACAGATCACTGGTTATGTCGGTCTTATTGTTGTGTTTTATTGGAGATTTGATTGCTCATGAGACTGAGGTGCACGGGTCTCTCCTGGAGAGCGTTCATCATCGGGAATCACTGTTTCCATTCAGTAATAGTAAGCAGAGAAAGACATGCAAGCTGGATCTTATGTATCCAAAAGGCCAGACACAAAATTGGTAATCAGGTAAATCAATCGTTCCATTACTCTTGTTAGTCTCTCAGAGGCCTCAATTGAGTCATTGTTTCATATGAGACTGTACGTTCACTCTTGTGTTATGTTCATTTGTAAATGCCTGCTGAGTATATATTGCATCAGCCCACTGCAGTTTACTAATTACACAATTTAGGACAAATATGCTGGTTAGTTGAACAGTGAAGTATCACCTCCCCCCAACTTCTCCAATCCTGTGGAGGAATGTCCTGAATGGGAACTGTGGGTATAAAGTCTCTGACTCCCACTCCAGCGGGTCTTTTCAGTAACAGTCCAAAACACCATGGCTCCATCTGGTGGAATACAGGTCTGCTCCTCTGCCCAACACTGAACCCACAAATAAGTTTGGAGAACCCCAGTTAAGACTGTACTATATGTTGCTGGAGTTAGATAGATGTTCTACGGTCATGGTATCCATCGTCTGTATGTGATGAACTATGTATGTGAGGACTGTAGTTGCTGACTGGATACATGTGCGATGGACGTGATATCTGTTGTCTGGACTAGCATGAACTGTAACCAGGGCCGGACTGGAGCAATGGGACCATAGGTGGATTATAATGAGGGCAATCCGGGCGACCGCCCGGGGCCCTGAGCCATCAGGTGGCCCGAGGCTCCGGGCGGGAGTCTATGGCCGGATTGCCCTCATTATATGTGCGGGCCGCCGCGGCACATACCGGCAGCAGTGGTGGGAGGGGGGGCCCGGACCGCTCCCCCAGCAGCGAGCGGCGCACGGCCACTACTTCTTCATCGGCCGGGCCAGCACTGCAGCAGTTAACTTCCCTGTGCTGGCCCGGCCGCGTCACTGCTAGGAGACACTGCCCTATGCGCGGCCGTGTCTCCTAGCTGTGACGTCACGCGGTGCGCGCCCGGCCTGCACTGCTGCCCCGGAGAAGTCAGAGCAGGCAGGAGGAATGGAGCCGGGGGATGCTGAGTCTGTCTGTCTGTCTGTCTGTGTGTGTGTGTGTGTGTGCGTGCGTGCGTGCGTGCATGTATGTATGTATGTATGTGTGTGTGTGTGCGTGTGTGTGTGTGCAGGCAGATATCATTGTGTGATGTCTGTTTATATGTATTTTTGTGTTTAAAATGTGTTTATACGTGTATATATATCTGTATATGTTTGTGTGTGTGTGTGTGACTGCGTGCATGACTGTGTGCGGCCTCCTGCTGAGTATAGATGGCACTGTGCGGCCTCCTGCTATCTCTGGGGGGGGTAGGGGGCGCCGTGCGGCCTCCTACTGTGTATAGATGGCACCGTGCGGTCCCCTGCTGTGAATAGATGGCGCCGTGCGGCCCCCTGCTGTGTATAGATGGCGCCGTGCGGCCCCCTGCTGTGTATAGATGGCGCCGTGCGGCCCCCTGCTGTGTATAGATAGCGCCGTGCGGCCCCCTGCTGTGTATAGATGGCGCCATGCGGCCCCATGCTGTGTATAGATGGCGTTGTGCGGCCCCATGCTGTGTATAGATGGCGCCGTGCGGCCTCCTGCTGTGTATAGATGGCTAGGTGCGGCCTCCTGCTGTCTCTGGGGGGGGCGCCGTGCGGCCTCCCGCTGGGTATAGATGGCTACGTGCGGCCTCCTGCTGTCTCTGGGGGGGGCTACGTGCGGCCTCCTGCTGTGTATAGATGGCTATGTGCGGCCTCCTGCTGTCTCTGGGGGGGGCGACGTGCGGCCTCCCGCTGGGTATAAATGGCTACGTGCGGCCTCCTGCTGTGTATAGATGGCACTGTGCTGCCTCCCGCTGTGTATAGATGGCACCGTGCTGCCTCCCGCTGTGTATAGATGGCACCGTGCTGCCTCCCGCTGTGTATAGATGGCACCGTGCTGCCTCCCGCTGTGTATAGATGGCACCGTGCTTCCTCCCGCTGTGTATAGATGGCACCGTGGTGCCTCCCGCTGTGTATAGATGGCACCGTGCTGCCTCCCGCTGTGTATAGATGGCTACGTGTGCTCAATATTGAGTCATACAATTAATGTAAGGCTTTGTATGTGCCCATGATACAGAAATGTTCTGGATTTTTTTTGAGCATTTCTGCATCTCCCTGGCAGAAAAAACGCATGCTGATTGTACATGCGGATTTTACATGCGGATTGTACATTCGTTTTTCCTGCCAGGGACAAGCGGATGTGAAGCGTTCTTCACATGCATTTCCGCGTGCGGGTTGACAAGCGCATTCAAAGCGATTTTAACATCACTTGGAAATTGCTTGACAACTTGGTCACACTATATAAATCCATGCAACCGGCATGGATTTATATAGTGTGCCCGTAAAAGAATGGTAAAAAATAAAAAAATATATACTTACCTTCTGATGGCCTGCCGACGTCAGCGGTCGCGTGACCCGTCACATGACTAAATGACGTCACGGCAGGTCCTTTTCAGACCATCGCGAGCTGCCGGCAAGCCAGGACGCATCGGATAAAACACCGGGGGCCATCAGAAGGTAAGTATAATATTTATTTTTTATTTTATTCTTTTTTTACAGGTTCTACGGTACCCGGGTCCGGAGGAGAGTCTCCTGTCCTCCACACCCGGGTACCATCCGCACATTGAAACGCATGGAATCCGCATGTACAGATGCAGTGATGCGGATTCCATGCGTTCCAATGCAAGTCAATGGCGGCGAAAACGCAGCGCTTCCACAAAATAATTGGTAATGCTGCGGATTTTTCCGCAATGATAATCCACAGCGGAAATTTCCGCAGCATGTACACAGCACATGCGGATTATTATTGGGGAACATGGCAGACCTTCTACCAAGCGTTTTTTAAGCGTTTCTGCAGCGGAATTGCAGCTGCGGAAACGCTTAAAAAACGCATAGTGGGCACACAGCCTAAAAAAAAATATTATAATTAATATTGTGCCAAATTAATTTCACGTGAACTATCACATGATCTATCACAGGGGATCATGTGACATGTCACGTGATAAATCAGCTGTGTGTGTGTGTGGAGGGGGGGCCCGTGCCTTCTAAACTGCCCGGGGCCCTTGCTACTCTTAATCCACCCCTGAATGGGACATCGGACAACTCTTCGGTGGGCCCAGATCTTTGGCGTGTCCCCGAGCAGGACATAGAGTGGGCCCACTGGTTTCAACTGAATGTACATCTGAGGACACACATTCAATTGAAATGAATTGGTGTTCCATGGGGGAAACAAAAGGGAGGTCCTGTTACTGTGCAGGGCTGCACTACATCGCCTTTTTTCTTCATCTGGCGTAGTGTATAAGTCAGGGAATAAGTGGAGACCGTGCCACCTGACGAAGGCTGGTTCGAAATGCGCGTCAGGGGCGGACGCACTAATAGTTAGAGCTCCTGCATCATTGGTGTCCAAAGTATTTCATAATGCTTCTTGTTTGGTGCATTAGCATAGTTCTAGTGGGATAATTTGTCACATATACCTTGATAACGCTATTTATTGGTATAACAGCAGCATTTCTTTTTTATGACATAGTATTCCTTTATATCTGTTATGATAGTACATATGATAATGTATATGATATATACTATTATTAATGTTCCTATATTGCGTGCCCCTTTTTTCCACAGTTTGTCTTCACACGTGGATGTGTGTCCTATTCCCCCCTGCCCTGTTCATGTATATTTTTATCCATCAATAAATTTTCTACTTTTGAACATTGAAACAAAAGAGGAAAAAAAAAGTCAGCTCAACTTACTCAGACATCAGGTGCACGGAACAGCCGGCAGTGCCCCGGGAGATTAGCAGGAAAAAGCAAGGAGTGATCCGGCATCCAAAAGTCTTCTTTAACATCAATAATCCTATATTAGAAAACTATTTTAAAAATCATATGCAGAGAAGTCACAGCCCCCACAGGAGGAGGTGATGTACAGACGAGTTTCAGACCTTATGGTCCTTAATCATTGTATGATGTGACTTTTCTGCATATGATTTTTAAAATAGTTTTCCAATATAGGATTATTGATTTTAACCCCTTAAGCTCCGAGGGTGGTTTGCACGTTAATGACCAGGCCAATTTTTACAACTCTGACCACTGTCAGTTTATGAGGTAATTACTCTGGAACGCTTCAACGGATCCCCCTGATTCTGAGATTCTTTTTTCGTGACATATTGTACTTCATGATTGTGGTAAAATTTCTTCGATATCACTTGCGTTTATTTGTGAAAAAAATGGAAATTTATCGAAAATTTTGAAAATTTTGCAATTTTCAAAATTTGAATTTTTATGCCTTTAAATCCGAGAGATATGTCACACAAAATAGTTAATAAATAACATTTCCCACATGTCTACTTTACATCAGCACAATTTTGGAACCAAAATTCTTTTTTGTTAGGGAGCTATAAGGGTTAAAAGTTGACCAGCGATTTCTCATTTTTCCAACAAAATTTACAAAACCATTTTTTTAGGGACCACATCACATTTGAAGTCACTTTGAAAGATCTTTATGACAGAAAATACCCAAAAGTGACACCATTCTAAAAACTACACCCCTCAAGGTGCTCAAAACCACATTCAAGAACTTTATTAACCCTTCAGGTGCTTCACAGGAATTTTTTGAATGTGGAAGAAAAAAATGAACATTTAACTTTTTTCACAAAATTGTTACTTTAGACCCAATTTTTTTTATTTTCACAGGGGTAACAAGAAAAAATGGACCCCAAAATTTGTTGTGCAATTTCCCCTGGGCACGCAGATACCCAATATGTGGGGAAAAAACACTGTTTGGGCGCACGGCAGGGCTCGGAAGGGAAGGAGCGCCATTTGACTTTTTGATTGTAAAATTTGCTTGAATAATTAGCGGACGCCATGTTGTGTTTGGAGAGCCCCTGTGTGCCCAAACATTGGAGCTCCCCCACAAATAACCCCATTTTGGAAACTAGAACCCCCCAAGGCACCTATCTAGATGCATAGTGAGCACTTGGAACCCCCAGGTGCTTCACAAATTGATTTGTAAAAATGAAAAAGTGTTTTTTTTTTCACTTTTTCATTTTTACGAATCAATTTGTGAAGCACCTAGACGTTCCAAGTGCTCACTAAGCATCTAGATAGGTGCCTTGGGGGGTCTAGTTTCCAAAATGGGGTCTCTTGTGGGGGAGCTCCAATGTTTGGGCACACAGGGACTCTCCAAATGCAACATGGTATCCGCTAACAAATCGAATATAAAATCAGCTCAAATTGTTAGCGGACACCATGTTGCGTTTGGAGAGCCCCTGTGTGCCCAAACATTGGAGCTCCCCCACAAGTGACCCCATTTTGGAAACTAGACCCCGCAAGGCACCTATCTATATGCATAGTGAGCACTTGGAACTCCCAGGTGCTTCACAAATTGATTCGTAAAAAAAACAATTTTTCATTTTTATGAATCAATTTGTGAAGCACCTGGGGGTTCCAAGTGCTCACTCTGCATCTAGATAGGTGCCTTGGGGGGTCTAGTTTCCAAAATGGGGTCACTTGTGGGGGAGCTCCAATGTTTGGGCACACAGGGACTCTCCAAATGCAACATGGTATCCGCTAACAAATTGTCGGCTCAAATTGTTAGCGGACACCATGTTGCGTTTGGAGAGCCCCTGTGTGACCAAATATTGGAGCTCCCCCACAAGTGACCCCATTTTGGAAACTAGACTCCCCAAGGCACCTATCTAGATGCATAGTGAGCACTTGGAACCCCCAGGTGCTTCACAAATTGATTCGTAAAAATGAAAAAGTGAAAAAAAAACACTTTCTCATTTTTATGAATCAATTTGTGAAGCACCTGGGGGTTCCAAGTGCTCACTATGCATCTAGATAGGTGCCTTGGGGGGTCTAGATTCCAAAATGGGGCCACTTGTGGGGGAGCTCCAATGTTTGGGCACACAGGGACTCTTCAAATGCAACATGGTGTCCGCTAACAAATTGTCGGCTCAAATTGTTAGTGGACACCATATTGTGTTTGGAGAGCCCCTGTGTGCCCAAACATTGGGCTCTCCAAACGCAACATGGTGTCCGCTAACAATTTGAGCCGACAATTTGTTAGCGGATACCATGTTGCATTTGGAGAGTCCCTGTGTGCCCAAACATTGGAGCTCCCCCACAAGTGACCCCATTTTGGAAACTAGACCCCCAAGGCACCTATCTAGATGCATAGTGAGCACTTGGAACCCCCAGGTGCTTCACAAATTGATTCATAAAAATGAAAAATTGTTTTTTTTTTCACTTTTTCATCTTTACGAATCAATTTGTGAAGCACCTGGGGGTTCCAAGTGCTCACTATGCATCTAGATAGGTGCCTTGGGTGGTCTAGTTTCCAAAATGGGGTCACTTGTGGGGGAGCGCCAATGTTTGGGCACACAGGGACTCTTCAAATGCAACATGGTATCCGCTAACAAATTGTCGGCTCAAATTGTTAGCGGACACCATGTTGCGTTTGGAGAGCCCCTGATGTGCCTAAACAGTGGAGCTCCCCCACAAGTGACCCCATTTTGGAAACTAGACCCCCCAAGGCACCTATCTAGATGCATAGTGAGCACTTGGAACCCCCGGGTGCTTCACAAATTGATTCATAAAAATGAAAAAGTGTTTTTTTTTTCACTTTTTCATTTTTACGAATCAATTTGTGAAGCACCTGGGGGTTCCAAGTGCTCACTATGCATCTAGATAGGTGCCTTGGGGAGTCTAGTTTCCAAAATGGTGTCACTTGTGGGGGAGCTCCAATGTTTGGGCACGCAGGGGCTCTCCAAACGCAACATGGCGTCCGCTAACAATTTGAGCCGATTTTCCATTCAATTTGTTAGCGGACACCATGTCGCGTTTGGAGAGCCCGTGATGTGCCTGAACAGTGGAGCTCCCCCACAAGTGACCCCATTTTGGAAACTATACCCCTCAAGGATTTTATTAAGGTGTATAGTGAACATTTTAAACCCAGAGGTACGACACAGAATTTGTTTACATTAGGTCATCATATTGAATAAGTTGTCATTAGTCTTGAGCGCGAGTGCTCACTACTTGAGTTTGCATCGGGTACTCAGGTATGCACCATGTACAGCGTGTGCTAGAGTGACATGCTCGAGTCCCTGCTCCCCATGTTTCACGGTTATTAGACACCCAAAAGAAAACATGCGGGGATCGCTCGTGCATGGCAGGCAATCCCTGTAAAGTTTTTTTGGCCGCGAAGCCTATGGGGCAGAGACTCGAGCATGTCACTCAAATACCCATGATACTCAATGCATACCAGAGCACCCGATGCAAACTCAAGTAGCGAGCACTTGCGCTCAACACTAGTCGCCATATCGTCATCTTT
This sequence comes from Phyllobates terribilis, assembly GCF_046119375.1. Taxonomy (NCBI): domain Eukaryota; kingdom Metazoa; phylum Chordata; class Amphibia; order Anura; family Dendrobatidae; genus Phyllobates; species Phyllobates terribilis. The sequence continues at coordinate 1,946,001 of NW_027362829.1, forward strand.
TTTTCTTTTGAAAAAAATCCCAACCCCATCACAACCCTAACCCCAACCCTAACCCCAACCCCAGCCCTAACCGTAGCACAACCCTAACCCTAGCACAACCTTAACCCTAGCACAACCCTAACCCTAGCACAACCCTAACCCCAAACCCAGCCCTAACCCTAGCCCAATCCTCACCCAAGAGTTTATTTTTGACGCCATTCCTCGTGCGGTATAAGTGATTAGACGACTTTATTCTTCGGGTCGATGTGATTACAGCAGTACCAGAATCATATGGGGTTTTTATGACTGACAGCTGTCACACACTAAAAGACGCATTTTTTGTAAAATCTAGTTTTTGCATCGCCATATTTTGAGAGCTATAATTATTTCAGATTTTGGCAGACAGTCATGTGACGGCTTGTTTTTTGCGGGATGAGTTGACGTTGTTATTGGTGCCATTTTCAGGCACGTGACATTTTTTGATCGCTTTCTATTCCGATTTTTGGGAGGCAGAATAAACAAAAACCAACAATTCAGGAATTGTGTTTTTATTTGTTTTTTTTTATTCTGTTCCACGTGTGGTAAAATTGATAAGGCAGCTTTATTCTTCGGGTCAGTACATTTACAGCGGTACCACATTTATATCGGTTTTCTATGTTTTGCACTTTTACATAATAAAAGCAATTTTATAGAAAAAAATATTTTTTAGCATAGCTTTATTCTGAGAGCTATAACTTTTTTATTTTTCGGCTGATGGAGCTGTATTTTGGCTTGTTTTTTGCGGGACGAGATGACATTTTCAGCGGTACCACTTTTATTTATATTTGTCTTTTTGATCGCATGTTATTCCATTTTTTGTTTGGCGGTATGGTGATAAAGCATTGTTTTTTGCTTCGTTTTTTTTTTTTTTTTTTTACCGTGTTCACTGAAGGGGTTAACTAGTGGGACAGTTTTATAGGTCAGGTTGTTCCGGACGCGGCGATACCAAATATGTGTACTTTTATTGTTTTTTTTTATAATAATATTTATTGATGGGTACATTATATTTTTATTTTTGGTGGATTTTTTTTTTTTATTTTTTTTTATTTTTTTTTTGTTTTTCACTTTCTGGGTGTTTTTACACTTTTTTACTCTGTCCCACTCTGGGACTTTCACTTTTTTTTCTCTGATCGCCTGCATGGCACAGGAATGCAGCACCATCCCTGTGTCATGTAGGCTGTCAGCGCCGGACAGGGAGAAGATTGTTTGGAGATGCACTGCGCATGTCCAAACAATCTTCCTGCTGCCTGGTGACCCGGATGTTGTCATGACGATATCGGATCGTCATGGCAACACCCGGGAAGCCTTTGCAGACAGCGCTGGAAGCCGGAAGAGGAGGTGAGTATCTGCGATCACCTCCCCTTGCCCCCGCAATGCTGCGATCGACTTCGATCGACTTCGATCGCAGCATCGCGGGGGTTAATGTGCTGGGAGCGGTGCAGGGCCGCTCCCTGCACATAGTATCGGGTGTCAGCTGTGACAATCAGCTGACACCCGGCGGCGATCGCGCCCGCACAGCCTGTGTGCGCGCGCGATCGCCATGACGTACTAATACTGGTCTGGCTTTAAGTCCCAGGGCACAGACGCGTATTAGTACGTCAGATGTTGTTAAGGGGTTAAAGAAGACTTTTGGATGCTGGATCACTCCTTGTTTTTTCCTACTTTTGTACATTACCCTGGACTATTGCTCGTCATTTTTTGTCTCCGTATATATGTATTTCATGATGAGTTGTCCACCTGAGTCCTTCAATACCTGCATGTGTATTATGCCATTACAGTGGTGGCCAAAAGTATTGGCACCCCTGCAATTCTGTCAGATAATACTCTGTTTCTTCCTGAAAATGATTGCAATCACAAATTCTTTGCTATTTTTATCTTCATTTAATTTGCTTGCAAGGAAAAAACACAAAAGAGAATGAAGCAAAAATCAAATCCTTGATCATTTCACACAAAACTCCAAAAATGGGCCAGACAAAAGTATTGGCACCCTCAGCCTAATACTTGGTTGCACAACCTTTAGCCAAAATAACTGCGAACAACCGCTTCCGGTAACCATCAATGAGTTTCTTACAATGCTCTGCTGGAATTGTAGACCATTCTTCTTTGGCAAACTGCTCCAGGTCCCTGATATTGGAAGGGTGCCTTCTCCAAACTGCCATTTTAAGATCTCTCCACAGGTGTTCTATGGGATTCAGGTCTGGACTCATTGCTGGCCACCTTAGAAGTCTCCATTGCTTTCTCTCAAACCATTTTATAGTGCTTTTGGAAGTGTGTTTTGGGTCATTGTCCTGCTGGAAGACCCATGACTTCTGAAAGAGATCCAGCTTTCTCACACTGGGCCCTACATTATGCTGCAAAATTTATTGGTAGTCTTCAGACTTCATAATGCCATGCACACGGTCAAGCAGTCCAGTGCCAGAGGCAGCAAAGCAACCCCAAAACATCAGGGAACCTCCGCCATGTTTGACTGTAGGGACCATGATCTTTTCTTTGAATGCCTCTTTTTTTTTCCTGTACACTCTATGTTGATGGTTTTTCCCAAAAAGCTCGACTTTTGTCTCATCTGACCAGAGAACATTCTTCCAAAACATTTTAGGCTTTCTCAGGTAAGTTTTGGCAAACTCCAGCCTGGCTTTTTTATGTCTCGGGGTAAGAAGTGGGGTCTTCCTGGGTATCCTACCATACAGTCCCTTTTCATTCAGACGCCAACGGATAGTACGGGTTGACACTGTTGTACCCTCGGACTGCAGGGCAGCTTGAACTTGTTAGGATGTTAGTCGAGGTTCTTTATCCACCATCCGCACAATCTTGCGTTGAAATCTCTCGTCAATTTTTCTTTTCCGTCCACATCTAGGGAGGTTAGCCACAGTGCCATGGGCTTTAAATTTCTTGATGACACTGCGCACGGAAGACACAGGAACATTCAGGTCTTTGGAGATGGACTTGTAGCCTTGAGATTGCTCATGCTTTCTCACAATTTGGTTTCTCAAGTCCTCAGACAGTTCTTTGGTCTTCTTTCTTTTCTCCATGCTCAATGAGGTACACACAAGGACACAGGACAGAGGTTGAGTCAACTTTAATCCATGTTAACTGGCTGCAAGTGTGATTTAGTTATTGCCAACACCTGTTAGGTGCCACAGGTCAGTTACAGGTGCTGTTAATTACACGAATTAGAGAAGCATCACATGATTTTTCAAACAGTGCCAATACTTTTCTCCAACCCCTTTTTTTAGGTTTGGTGTGGAATTATATCCAATTTGGCTTTAGGACAATTCTTTTTGTGTTTTTTTCATTGAAGACAAATTAAATGAAGAGAATAATACCAAAGAATTTGTGATTGCAATCATTTTCAGGAAGAAACAGAGTATTATCTGACAGAATTGCAGGGGTGCCAATACTTTTGGCCACCACTGTATATAACCTTTGATTTTTTTATACTGGGTTTAACATGCTACTATTTCCTATGAGTTATTACTAAGAACTAACAGGCAGGTAATTGCTAACTACCTGCCTGTTTTAGCTGGTGGCGACTCAGATCGCTCCTGAACTGCTCCTAACAGCAATTCTGGTGTTTCACGTCAACAGGACAGCTCTTCCTTTCCCTATCTGTTCTGTCATGGAGGCATGACTGCCAACTTCATGCTGATTGGCAGCCGGCTCCCTGCTGTTAGGCAGCGGGGAGCCAGCTGTCAGTCAGCATGACACCAGCAGTCATGCCCCATCAACAGAGCAGAGCAGGAGCTGGAGAATCACCAGCAGGAGCGGGCTGTGACCACTGTTAGCAGGCAAAGATCGGCCTGTAAGTTCTTAGGTCCACGGTAAAAAAAAAAAGTCCCGGACAACCCCTTTAAATATTAAGGAGCAGGAATTCTCCTAATGATTCTATAATCAAAAGAACATAAAATTCTCTCCTGCCCAGTCAGTCTGCCCGGTCTGTTACACCATGATTCCCAAAACTTCGACTCATTTCCCTGCCCATTTATTATTACCACATACCCGGCTCTGCTTGACCCGTTTCCAGGTCATTGTGTTGTCTGACTACACTTACGTTTCTCCCTGGTACCACATATCTGCATCTCATACTCTTCAAATTACATTTTGAGACTTTCTCCTCCTGTTGTTGCACATATTTTTTTTCATTCATCTGCACAGGTATCATTAATCTATCAACTATAATGGCCGTACCAGGTCCTGCAGGTCCTGTATCCCGTACACATGACGAGGGCAGTGCACGGCATGCCGCTAGTTTTTATTCTGAGTGCTCTTATATACGGTGGTAGTTTTACACAATGTTGAGCCTGTGATCTGCAGAGTGAAATGTCTGACTGCTAGAACAGAAGTATACGGCAGATTCTACAGCATGGATACATAAAGGTCGTCCTGGGGGAATATACCTCCCTCCAACACTCGTCCAGTCCCTGCCTCACACTAGAGACATTTATAATAACTCCAGGACTATGGAGCTGGTCATTTTCTCATAATCTGTGGCCATTATTAGTGATCTCGCATTGTACGGTAATATCACCCTGGAGGTTGTGATGTATTTAGTGTAATAGCGCCATCTAGAATATACAGTATATATCAGGCGATACCATGCTTTCTATAGTTAGTCATCTTATGTGCCCTCTATAGATATAAATTATACTTTATATTTATTAATAATAAAATTACTCGACACTTTTTGAGCTTTATGATATTTATTAATCTGCTGTAATTATAAAAGAAAGTCCAACCTTACAGTGGACACAGGTGGAAGTGTCCTCCATGATGGTATAGGGTGAGGTGGAGCAAGTATATAGTCAGTGGGGGTTCAGAATGATCAGTATTCACTAGGGTCCCTTGTAATCAGGGAGGAACCTGGATGTGTCCCATCAAAAGTTATTGACCCACTGTCCAGCTGTGTACCATCAACAGGTAATGAACCTCTGGCTGTGGGCCATCAATAGGTCATCACCCTCCAGCATTTAGCCACCCAGAAATCTGAACTTCAAGTTTATCGTCATCTGTAGGATGTGAACCACAGATGGTTACGATGCTGATGACATCAGGAGGTATCCCTCAAATCTGTGATGGATCGGGAATAGGTGAGATGCAAGCGATGGAAACTACAGGCAGATGTTTTCTCAATCTTTTTTGCCTCTTAGACATCTACAGAAAAATCTTCTCCTCTCGATTCTGTGTTGCAGTTTTGTGGGCTTTCTAGGCTCCAGCATTCAAGGTTCTGAATCTCTAGGCTCTGGTATTCTTGGTACTTGTGTGCTCAACTCTGGCGTTCTCGGCTCTGAAATTCTAGGTTATTGGTTTCATTCAAAGATCAGAAACCTCTTTTTGCTCTGTAGAACGTCGACTCTTCTTCTGCTGTAATATGGTACAGTATGGACCCAGACAATATCACTGAAACCCTCTTTATAGTTGCGTCTAGGAACTTTATTCGCATCCTATGGTGCAGGAGCCATGGATGGACTAGAACATTTGCCATTTGGCAGAACAGTTATTCTCCTGGAAACTTGCTCCTGAATCTGAGGGATACAAATTGGTTCCTTACAAGTACTTTGTTCTTCCAGAATGTTTTTGTTCTTAGGAGTGGGTTTTATAGTTGTTTCACCAGGTTTAGACTTTGCCTTCTTGCTCAGGACAAGCCTTAAAGCGCACATGTGAGCAGGACTGTGCTTAGTAAACTACATGCACTGACCGGTGGGCGCCATTACACTGAGTAAAATGATACCTTTGTTGATGAAATCCGTCCAGAGGTTCTTTTGTAATCTTTATTTTCAGGTCTGCCATAATGATATGCTCTTGCTCTGGGGTGGGACTTTAGGGAGCGGCTGTAAGTGGTGCTCTCATTATGTATTCCTATCTCTGGCCTCTGACAGGTCACTGTGCTTCTGCTTCTATTTTAAATATTGCCTTTGTAATTTCTCTGTCAATTTGAAATTTACATCCGCCAAAATGGCCGCCGGGGCCTGCGCATGCGCAGTAGCATTTTTCGGTTGCTGGGTGCCATATTGCTGCAGGCAAGTTTCTTTTTCCTTTAGCAAAATGGCGACCGCGCGTGAGCAGTAGCATCTTTCGGCAACCGAAAGATGCTACTGCGCATGCGTGGGCCTTTGCGGCCATTTTGGGGATGTAAATTTCAAATTGGCAGAGAAATTACAAAGGCAATATTTAAAATATTAGGCCGGCGACTGAAAGCACAGTGACCGGTCAGAGATAGGCATACATAATGAGAGCACCAGCTACAGCACCTCCCTAAAGTCCCGCCCCAGAGCACGAGTATCTCATTATGGCAAAACTGAAACTAAAGATTATAAAAGAACCTCTGGACGGATTTCATCAACAAAGCTATCATTTTACTCAGTGTAATGGCGCCCACCGGTCAGTGTATGTGGTTTACTAAGCACAATCCTGCTGACAGGTGCGCTTTAAAGCCAAGTTCTCTAGTATTGTCACAAGTGTCATCAGCGCAACAAAAACTGTGGCACGGAAGATCCAAAGAGGAAGCTTGATGGAATCTTCAGAGGAATTTTTCCAGGGAACCACACGTAGTGGGTCATCCTGTAATAAAAAAAAAACATTTAGAAATTCTCTTATACATAATCTAATCAACCAGGGAGCCCTTGTTATTATACAGTCATGGATAAAATATAAAGCAGCTTCATGAATATCCCATAGAGAAGATCAGGGAGAAGTTTGGGATTTACCTTGAGGGTCCATGGAATATTGTTTATGGTTGGACTTTCATATGATGGACGGTGATGTATCCAGTATGAAAAGCCCTGCAAAAGGCGATAACATTAGCTGAACCTTTGTGACCCCATATGGATGAGACCATACTCAACGTCAGTGTACTGTGAAGTAGGGAGTAAAGCAACGTAAAGCTCAGAAATGGATAGTATAATACTCATCATCTTCAGAGGTCTCGCAGCAACAACTGAAAAAATGTAAAGCACTAAAGTTTTAATTAAAAAAAAAAATCTTTTAATGGTAAAAAAATACAAAAATTGTAAAAGTTTTGATATTTTCAACTTTTAAACACTAGGGGGAGCAGCTGCAGACATTTCCCATGAATCTAGTGTAGTGTTAGATTGCATTAAGACTGCAGTAAAAGTGGGCGGGATGTGCTCACATGGTGGGATGTCTCCTCCCCTCTTTTTCTGGTCCTTTGCAAAAAGATAAGTGAGAATGTAGTTTAGGGTCACAGTGCGGAGACATTCTGTTGGCTGCTGCAAAGTGATACCAAGAGGTGAACAGTGTCACCAAGGACGGATAGCAGCGGGGGCGTTGTTAGGGTCTTAAAAGATCAGGTCCCAAACACCAAGGCATGTCCACCCTCTCCTCAGTATAGATAGATACAGGAGAATACAGCCGCCCCTGTAAGTGCTGCAAACATTGAATATATGACATTTGAACCGCATTACTGCTATATAGAATTTACTTATAAAAATTACAGTATTTAGCACATAAATTGGCAAATTCAGGAGAGCCCACTAGCCGTGACAAGGTGACCTTTCTTTGATGGGATCCTAATCCTAATATTTATCAGTCATGCCTCTCCCGGGCTATAAGCGTAAAAATTTAAAGGGCAGGTAGGATCCAGCATTAATTAAAAGCCTTAGGCACCTTCATAAATTCATATAAAACCGTTACCGGAAAAACACCATCTATAATATAACACTGCAAGCGTGTCTCTGTCTGAAGTCTCGATAGACTGCGCATGCGCGACGTGCAGTCTGGCTCCAGACAGAATCACCCATCCAGCCGTTACAGGTAAGAGGAGTGTATGGCGCCGGAGATCGCGGTATGCATAGGCACTGAACGCATACCGCGATCTCCGACGCCATACTTACATACTTACCTGACCGGGAGGAGCGTTGCTGCAGCGCCTCTCTTCGCATGCACATAGCGCTATCTTGCGCCATTTTACTGAAGACACATTTGCAGTATGTCTTCAGCAAAATGGCGCCGAACAGCGCGGTGCTCCGTCGCCACACTCCTCCCCCGGCCTCCGGCAGAACAGGACGCAGCAGCGCTGGAGCACAGAGAAGAAAGGTGAGTATAACTGTTTATTTTTTTGTATGCGTGTACAGTGTGAAAGGGATGAGGGGGCCACACATACCAGAATTGTGGGGTGAGGGGACCATGCATACCAGGATTGTGGGGTGAGGGGATCAAGCATACCAGGATGAGGGGTACCACGCATACCAGGATTGGGGGGTGAGGGGACCATGCATATCAGGATTGGGGGGTGAGGGGTACCACACATAACAGGATTGGGGGGTGAGGGGTACCACACATGCCAGGATTGGGGGGTGAGGGGACCATGCATACCAGGATTGGGGGGTGAGGGGACCATGCATACCAGGATGAGGGGCACCACACATACCATTATTGGGGGGTGAGGGGACCACGCATGCCAGGATTGGGGGTTGAGGGGACCATGTATACCAGGATTGGGGGGATGAGGACACCATGCATACCAGGACTGGGGGTGAGGGGACCATGCATACCAGGATTGGGGGGTGAGGGGACCATGCATATCAGGGTTAAGGGGTGAGGGGACCATGCATACTAGGATTGGGGGGTGAGGGGACCGTGCATACCAGGATTGGGGGGTGAGGGGACCATGCATACCAGGATTGGCGGGTGAGGGGACCATGCATACCAGGTTTGGGGGGTGAGGGGACCATGCATACCAGGATTGGGGGGTGAGGGGACCATGCATACCAGGATTGGGGGGTGAGGGGACCATGCATACCAGGATTGGGGTGTGAGGGGTGCCATGTACAACAGAATAGGGATGTGAGGGGTGCCATGCATACCAGAATAGGGATGCGGGGTACCATACATACCAGGATAGGAATTCGGGGTACCATGTATGCCAGGATTGAGGATGAGGGGTACTATGTATACCAGGATTGGGGATGAGGGGCCCATGCATACCAGGATAGGGATGAGGAGTGCCATGCATACCAGGATGGGGATGAGGGGTGCCATGCATACCAGGATGAGGGTGAGCGGCCCATGCATACCAGGATCTGGGATACCATACATACCAGGATAGGGATGAGGGATGGGGTACCACACATACCAGGATTGGGGGTGAGGGGTGCCATGCATACCAAGATTGGGGGTGAGGGGTGCCATGCATACCAGGATTGGGGGTGAGGGGTGCCATGCATACCAGGATTGTGGGTGAGGGGTGCCTTGCATACCAGGATTGGGGGTGAGAGGTGCCATGCATACCAGGATGGGATGGTGGGGACAGGATGGGGGCAGCACAAATACCAGGAGGGGGGCAGCAAATACCAGCATGGGAGACCATATACCAATAAAAATGCTTGCCACTCGGGCGTAGAACGGGTTGAATAGCTAGTAGGTTATAATGGGCACGTGTGGTATCCATGAAAAAAACGGATGCCACACGAAACGCAGATACGTACATGTGAAGGGGGCCTTAGGCTGATCAGAGGAGTGCACAGTCAGAAAAGGAGGCTGTCACAACCTCCAAAAGTAAACTATAAAAAAAACTTGACCAGCACCTCCGAACAGAATAAAGCAAGTGTGAACAGGTGCAAGCTGCCTTAAGCTACAAGACTGCAGTCACTTTATGTGACAGCAGACTTGTGAATCCTCACATTGCACGCCCTGCTCGCTGTGAGGATTTTCAGGTGTCAGATGTGTGACCACAAGCATGTGATACGCATACTTCTACTTCTGGCCACATTCTGACTAGACTGTGTTCGGCTGCACTCAATTCACATCAGGCACCGACACCTGAGAATCCTCACAGCGCGCACAGAGAAATTGCAGGCTTGTAGCCTAAAGATGGACAACCCCTTTAAGGTTGTTTTTCTTTTTCTTAAAACAAACCCTGTGCCCTGTAAATTTTTCAAGAAGGTTGGAAATTCTCTTTAAAGGAATTTTCCTTTAAATGTATGTTATTTACATACTTGCAGTCATGTGCGGACGAGACTCATCTTGCTCCACTCAATATAAGAGAATTGAAAGAATCTGGATGAGACTAGTCGGCATGTGACTGCAAGTATGTAAATCGCATACATGAGGTCAAGTGACCGCCCTCCCGCATTAAAATACAGGAAAATCGAGACAGTGTGCGCAAATCGTGACAGTGTGATAATTCAGCTGTCTGCAGTCAGAGTAACTGCAGACTTTTCTCTTGTGACCAGAAAACAACTATAAGAGAGTAAAGGATATTTCTGGGCATATGGGATTGATGACCTCTCTACATATACAGGATAGGTCATGAAAAGCAGATAGGTGGGGTCTGACAGCTGGTGCCCCCATCGGTCAGCTGTTACAAGCTCCGGAGCAAGCGCAGCTCTATCCAGAGTGTAGTGGCCTCTGCCAGTCGCTGCTGGTACTGTAGTCACTACTATTCAAATGAACAGGAGCTGAGCTGCAGAACCAGCAGCAGCCGCTCAGTAATGCCGCCTGAGCAAACAGCTGCTCTTGGGGGCGCCAGGTGTCGGACCCCCACTGATCTGCTATTGATGACCTATCCTGTAGATGTACATAGGTCATCAATACTGTATGCCCGGACATCCCTTTATATCTTATAGGGTTTTCTGCTTGCAAAAGAAAAGTCTGCAGTCTCTCTCTGTGACAGCTGAATTATGACGCAGTGCGATATGGCAATACTGTATGCCCAGACATCCCTTTATATTTTGTCAAACTCAAATACCCGGAGGGCCAAAATGAAAAGCTTGGACAAAGTTGCAAGACAACCGTGATATTTATTTAAAAAACGTCTACAATTGAGGAAGTTTTCCCTTATCAAATATAACATTGAATAGTCCTCCATACAGTATAATGGCCCCGCATAGTCCTTCATACAGTATAATGGCCCCGCATAGTCCTCCATGCAGAATAATGGCCCCACATAGTCCTCCATGCATAATAATGGCCCCACATAGTCCTCCATGCTGAATAATGGCCCCACATAGTCCTCCATACAATATAATGGGTCCAACATAGTCCTCCATGCAGAATAATGGCCCCACATAGTCCTCCATGCAGAATAATGGCCCCACATAGTCCTCCATACAGTATAATGGCGCCCGGGCCTTAATGCCTGTTCTTGGGGGATGTCGCGGTGGTCGGCTCCCGATCCCATACACTGAGGTCTCTCTTAAAAAGGGGAAAATGAAATGTCAAAGTTCGTGACGCCACCTATGGTGTCTGGTGAGGATCACCAGCGCTGCGACCGTCCACTGAGGCCGGTGTTGTGGCAGCTTAGATGGAATCGCTCCCCACAGGCGGAGCGGGGCTTCAGGGCATGGTAGGAGTTGGGAATGCAGGACAGAGGGGACCCAGCCAGGTCAGAGCAAGAAGGGGAAGCACACACAAAAGTCACTTCTGTACCTTTACTGGAAATAGTTCAGGAACTCCCCGGAGCGCTGTAGGGTGAGGGGTGCACGTCCGGATTCTCCCCAGTGAGCGGGTGTACGGCCTCCTGTTTCTTGCCTCTCTGTAGTAAGTTTCTGACCTGCCTGGAGCTAGGCCTAACTTGTTTTCTGTCCTGCATTGGCTGATCCTGTGGTAGGGCCTTCTGTTAGAGTACACACCCCCTGGTATATGGGGCCTCGGTAACTCCTGACCCTGGTATAACAGTCAGCGTTTGGTATTCCTGAGACATGTAGTTCGTCAGGGGTTCTGGTTGTCCTCTGCTGGGTGTAAAGAATCCCTGCAGACTCGGACCCGTTGTCTGGTATATGGTTTCTGGGGTGAGCTGGTAAAGCCCCTCTGCCCCCAATGCTACTCGCTCCTCTAGCCTTCGGCCTACTCGGGCCCTCACTAGGCTATACACGCTGGCAGTTAGCTGGCTGCCTCTTCTACTGCTCTCTGAGTGTCAGTAACGCTCCGAGCTCACTTAACTCGAGCTGCTTGAGTCTGACTGAGCTCCACTGCAGACTGACCTGTTTCTCTGTGTCTCACTCTGCAGTAACTGGCTGTGGACTCCAGACTGTTCTGTCTCCACTCACTTCCTGAGGAGAACTAACTCACAGAGCGCCTCTGCCTAGCTCCACCCCCCTAGTTGAACTCAGCACTCCCGGGCTGAAGTACATTTTGTAACAACAACAATAACAAGCTTCCCTTTATGGGAGGTTAGGACACTTGAACGTTGCATAACCAGAACATGGATAAATATACATATATAGTTCAATAAACAGTAGGCAATGAGCAAGCAGAAAGTCCAAGTCACTTCCGGAGAGGTTGTGCTAAGGGGTACTCAGGGAGTGCAAATATGTACAAATAAAGTCTTTGGGCTGCACATAGTCCTCAGCCACAGAGTTCTTAGATACCCAAGCGGGTAATGGGAAGCAAATAAGTAAAGTGTCCGTTTCACTTGGATTGTCCATTAGAGGGGCAAAATATAAGTTAAAGGCCTGTAAAAGGCAATAAATACATAGCAATACATACACAGGATAATGCAATAATATACAGTATTATACAATACAATACATACCCCAGGGATAACTATCTACATGTGTCGGGGTTTAACTATTTTACTTAGTGTACCTGACAGGGTGTTGACCTTTCATGCTACGTGTAGATCTGCGTAGTGCGGTGGTCTGTGTATTGTCAGTGTTTCTCTCAGCTACCCTGTTTGTTCTACTAGTGATGGTATTGAAAAACTGCCTTAACCTCGCTAATGGGCTGGCAAGTTCACCATTGGCTGGGCTTTCTTGCTCTGCTTCTGCCGGGGATCCTTCTTCTGGGGATTCTTCCTGAGCAGGCTCTTCTGCGGCACTAGGCTCTTCTGCAGCACTTACTGGTTCAACTTGCTGTGGAGGATCTTCTGGCTGTTGGAAGAATTGGAGTACTGGAATTATGACTGCTCCCCCGATTTGAGGCCAATCTGCCGGGAAGTCTCCTAAATCAGTATGTATTACTGATTCATCAGTTTCGTCCGGGAAAATGAGAGGCATTTCTTCTTGGGGTTTTAGCAGATCTGGACACAACTTCAGGTGGTCCCTAGATACTGTTGCAGTTGTTCTTCCTCCATCTTTGCTGATCTGTCACGTCTTCCTGTTGTCAAACCTTGAATTCAACACAGTGTAGGGTTCTCTCTCCCACTGGTCATCAAGCTTGTGGTTCCTCCGCTTCCTTTTCAATACCACTTCTCCTGGTGTGAATGGTTCTGCTGGTGCACTTCTGTTGTATTGTGCTTCTTGTTTATCCCTCACCCGAGTGAGACTGCCTTCGACACATGCTTGTACTCTTCTGTACTGCTCCTGTCTGGTCATGTCCCAGTCTTCAGTGGTCACATCTGCTTCTGGTTCTACAACACCAAGCTCCAGGTCCATGGGCAGCTTTCCTGGTCTTGCCCACATGAGATATGCCGGAGTGCAATTGGTGGAACTTACTGGTATGTGATTATACAGATCCACTAGGTCAGGTAGTAGGTCTGGCCACTGGTTTCTCTCTTCTAGTGGTATAGTCTTCAGTAGATCGATGATGATGTTATTCATCTTTTCACAGAGACCGTTAGTTTGGGGGTGGTACGGTGTAGTCCTGATCTTTTTACACCCGTACAGATGGCAGAACTCTTTGAACAATTCAGCCTCAAAGGCCGGGCCTTGGTCAATCAGTACCTGCTCAGGGTATCCATGGGGTCTGCGGAAGTACGCTTGGAACATCTTCGCTGCTGTCTCTGCTGTCAGGTCTTTGACAGGGGCGACCACCAGGAACCTGGAGTAGTGATACACAATGGTCAGGGCATAGGCATATCCTGACCGGCTGGGTGACAACTTGACATGGTCCAGGGCCACGATCTCCAGGGGTCAAGTCGTCTTGATGGGCTGCAGGGGTGCCTTCTGGCTGCTGTAGTCTTTTCTTCTGAGGTTACAGGGTCCACAGTCTCTGCACCACCTCTCAATGGAGCTGCGCATTCCCACCCAGTAGAATCGACACTTCAACAGGGTCTCTAGCTTTTTCCAGCCAAAGTGCCTCGCCTGATCGTGGTAGGCCTCCAACACCATCTGGATGTCCGTCTTGGGGACCACTATCTGCCATACCATCTCATGGGTTTTTGGATTGACGTACCTCCGGTACAGCTTCTCACGGTAGATAAACAGCCGGCTTCTCTCATTCCACAGCTGTTTTGCTTGGAGAGACGCATCCTTCTCCAGGGAGGAACCTTCTTGGGTTATCAGCTCTTTGATACAGCTGACAACCGGGTCACTGTCCTGGGTCTCTTTCCAGCTGTGGTGAGGCAAAGGGTTTAACGTCTTACCACGCTGCCTCCTGGAGGCTCGTTGCTCGTGGATCATCCCATTCCGATGAAAGGCAGGTAGCTCAATCTCTTCCAGGTCATCCACTTCTTCTTCTGTGTCTGACTGGTGAGGCATCCTGGACAAGGCATCTGCGTTGGCGTTCTTGCGGCCCGCCCAGTACTTTATTGTGAATTGGTAGTTTGACAGCCGAGCCATCCATCGTTGTTCCATGGCTCCCAGCTTGGCTGTTTCAAGATGAGTTAAGGGGTTATTGTCAGTGTAGGCAGTGAACTTGCTGGAGGCTAAGTAGTGCTTGAACCTTTCTGTGATGGCCCAGACCAAGGCCAGGAACTCTAACTTAAAGCTGCTATAGTTCTCTGGGTTCCTCTCAGTCGAGCGGTGCTTCCTGCTTGCATATGCGATGACTTTCTCCTAGCCATTCTGCTTCTGACTTAGGACAGCTCCCAATCCTTCATTGCTGGCATCAGTATACAGCAGGAACGGTTGGCTGTAGTCAGGGTAGGCTAGGATCTCATCATCTGTCAGGATCTCCTTCATTTCTTGAAATGATTCAGATTGTTCTTTACTTCAGTGGAATGGGGGATTTCTGCCCTTGGGGGACTGTCCTACCAGGAGGTCTTGCAGAGGCACTGCTTTCTTAATGTAGTCTTGTACAAACCTCCGGTAGCATCCTATCAGTCCCAAGAACTGACGCACCTCTTTGAGGTTCTTCAGCTCCGGCCATTTCTGTATGGCAGTGACCTTCTCCGGGTCTGGTGCTACCCCTTCTGGGCTGACAATGTGCCCCAGGTATTGTACCTTTCTCTTGAGCAGGTGGCACTTTGAGGGTTTCAACTTCATCCCATACTGGGACAGTGACTCAAATACCTCTGCCAGGTGCTTCAAGTGGTCCTCATACGTCTTGGAGTACACTATCACGTCATCCAGGTATAGCAACACAGTCTCGAAGTTGCGGTGTCCCAGGCAGCTCTCCACCAATCTCTGGAACGTTCCAGGGGCGTCCAAACGGCATACTGTTGAACTCGCAGAGTCCCATTGGGGTGGTGAAGGCCGTCTTCTCCCGATCCTCCTCAGCCACAGCTACTTGTCAGTACCCACTAGTAAGGTCAAGGGTGGAAAAGTAATTTGCAGACTTTAAGGCTGCCAGGGATTCCTCAATATGGTTTAAAGGGTATGCATCTTTATGTGTAATGCGATTTACTTGTCTGTAATCTACACACATTCTCATGCTTCCATCCCTATTCCTGACTAGAACTAGGGGAGCTGCCCAGGGACTATAACTATCCCTTACTACCCCTGCCTTCTTCATGTCATGCAACATCTCCTTGGCTTTCTGGTAGTGTGCTGGAGGTATAGGCCTGTACCGTTCCTTGATGGGGGGATGGTTGCCTGTGGGGATGTGATGTTGTACCCCCTTAATCCTCCCAAAGTCAAGTGGGTGTTTGTTGAATACCTGCGCGTATTCCTGAACCACCCGGTGTACTCCCTGTTTCTGGTGGGCAGTAGTGGTGTCTGTCCCAACGTGGAGCTGTTGACACCAATCCTCCACCTGTGTTGTAGGATCATTATCCTCCACTTGGTCTGGGGAGGTTAAGGACTCCGCCGTGTGAATAGAGTTATTATTTACAGTGTAAAGTTTGGCAACAGTGGCATAACGTGGTAATCTGACCTCGTCTTCCCCATAGTTGAGAAGATGGACGGGCACCCTCCCATTGCGTACATCTACTACCCCCCTGGCAGTTAAGAGTGTAGGTCTGTGTTCTGAGCTAAGGGGTTCTACTACCGCCTGGTAGCTATGTCCTTTAAGACCTATTGCTGCTCTACACCAGATAAGCATTTCACTCATTGGGGGAATCACAATGGGTACGGGGTCTGTTACCCGCACCACCGGTTAGCTTTACTTGTTGCTGGTACATCAGGGCTCGAATCTCCTTCTGGAGTGCTCTCCGCTGCCCCGGTCTGGCGGTGTCAGCAAGCTGTTGGAGTAAAAACACAACGTCCTCCAAACAGTTACCCACAATGTTAGTGCCTAGTACTACATTCAGTCCATTTTCCTCATTGACAGTCTTCACTACAATGAGCCCCTGGTCCTTTAACTCCACTCTCCCCACTTTTACTGCTACATTCTTAACCCCAAGTAGGCCAAGAGGGAGGCCGTTAGAGGCATATACTGAAAAGTCTGGGTTTGGGGGTTGGAGACTGTCCATGGACCAGTATTTGCTATAGAGGATATCAGGTATGATTGTTACCTGGGATCCGGTGTCCAGCAGGGCAGGTATCGCAATGCCGTCCAGTATGATAAATAGGAAAGGTCTTCCTCCCACGATCCTGTGGTGCCAGTCTGAGGGGCCTGCTGAGTCTATTCCTGGGTGTTGGCCCTCGGACCCAGGGTTTGCTTGTTTAAAGGACACTGGTGCACTGTGTGACCTGCCTTCTGGCAGCGGTGGCAGACGAACTCTTGGTGAGGATGGCGCTGGTTGTTGGTCCTTCCTGGGGGCGGCGTTGTCCTCCTCCGGGTTGGCGATGTCCTCCTCCGGGGTGGCGACGTTCTCCTTCTCCTCCGGTTCATCCAGGGGACATCCTCAGGGCAGTCGGCTAGCAGGATATTTCCCTTCGTCTCTGGCTCCGTCCGTAGTTGCAGGGCACTCATTGCAGTGGCCAGGTTTTTGGTCAGCTGGTGCACTTCTGAGCGCAGACAGTCCAGCTCAGTAGGGGGCGCTGCCTGCACTTTGGCTTCAGCAGCCAGCGGGGAAAAGGTGGGTGCTGCTGGCGTTGGAGTGGCCCCACCCTGGTAACTTTGGATTGCAGTATCTGCCGTCACCAGGGGTTGCAGACCCTGTATAGCCATATCCTTAAGGGTGTCAAAGGTAGCATCTGGATGATCCAAGGACCACCAACGCACAGTCCTCCTCTCCGCTTGGGACCTCAGCCCCCGGACAAATTGTTATTTTAGCATTTTACTCTCATTTGTTATGCTAATTGGACTAACCTGTTTTAGAGCTCGCAAGGCCCCTTGAAAACGGCAGGCATAGTCCCGAACGCTGTCCTCCGGTTTCTGAGAGCATTGGTAGAACCTCATCTGGAGGTCTGCTTCAGTGCGGTCCTCAAAGGCAGTCTGTAATTTTTTGAAAATTGCGGACTCCTGGTCTGCGGCCGGCCAGGTCTCTACTTCTCTCTCCGCAGCACCAGTCAATTGTCCCACAACAACTGCAGCTCTTTGTTTGCCCGTCATAAAATACATGTCCAGGATGCTGCATATTTTGCGCTTGAATCCAGACAGGGTGTCTGGCTTGCCGCTGTACTGGGGGAGCCACTTTGCTCCATGCATGTATGGTAAAGTCAATGGTACGATAGGGGCTACAGGCCCTGGTGATGGAGCGTCTGCTCCGTCTTGCACGGCGGCGGCCGCGGGTGCATCATCGGGGCTGTCAGGCTGGGCCGCGACGTCGGGTTGTTGCTGCAACATCTTGGCGCCCCCATAGTGAACCGTGGCCTACCTTCCTTTTGTAGGCCGCAGCTCCGCAGGTGACGGTCTTCTGGTAGGACCTTGCGTCGCTTGCGTCCGACGTCAGGGCGTCCTCTGGCTCCTTCCAGGACCTGACGCTTCCTGATTCGACGTCAGGGGCGGGGCGTGTTTCCAGCTGTTACGCCCTTCTTCTTCCCGTGTGGCGACCGGAAAGATGGCGGCCAGTGGCGGGAAACTCCAGAAAATGGCGGGAAAATCTTCACCACTGTGAGTTTTACAGTTTCTTAAGGCGCACAGTACCCGGTGGCAACGGGCACGCAATCCTGTTCGTGACGCCAGTTAGAGAGATGTGGCGCCCAGGGGATGGGGACTACTCGGCGCCCGGGCCTTAATGCCTGTTCTTGGGGGATGTCGCGGTGGTCGGCTCCCGGGCCCGTACCCTGGGGTCTCTCTTAAAAAGGGGAAAATGAAATGTCAAAGTTCGTGACACCACCTGTCTGGTGAGGATCACCAGCGCTGCGGCCGTCCACTAAGGCCGGTGTTGTGGCAGCTTAGATGGAATCGCTCCCCACAGGCGGAGCGGGGCCTCAGGGCAGCATAGGAGTTGGAGATGCAGGACAGAGGGGACCCAGCCAGGTCAGAGCAAGAAGGGGAAGCACACACAAAAGTCACTTCTGTACCTTTACTGGAAATAGTTCAGGAACTCCCTGGAGCGCTGTAGGGTGAGGGGTGCACGTCCAGATTCTCCCCAGTGAGCGGGTGTACAGTCTTCTGTCTCTTGCCTCTCTGTAGTAAGTTTCTGACCTGCATGGAGCTAGGCCTAACTTGGTTTCTGTCCTGCACCGGCTGATCCTGTGGTAGGGCCTTCTGTTGGAGTACACACCCCCTGGTATATGGGGCCTCGGTAACTCCTGACCCTGGTATAACAGTCAGCGTTTGGTATTACTGGGACATGTAGTTCACCAGGGGTTCCGGTTGTCCTCTGCTGGGTGTAAAGAATCCCTGCAGACTCGGACCCGTTGTCCGGTGTATGGTTTCTGTGGTGAGCTGGTAAAGTCCCTCTGCCCCCAATGCTACTCGCTTCCTCTAGCCTTCCGCCTACTCGGGCTCTCACTAGGCTATACACACTGGCAGTTAGCTGCTGCCTCTTCTGCTGCTCTCTGAGCGTCAGCAACGCTCCTAGCTCACTTAACTCGAGCTGCTTGAGTCTGACTGAGCTCCAATGCAGACTGACCTGTTTTTCTGTGTCTCACTCTGCAGGAACTGGCTGTGGACTCCAGACTGTTCTGTCTCCACTCACTTCCTGAGGTGAACAAACCCACAGACCGCCTCTGCCTAGCTCCACCCTCCTTATTTATATCCCTCTCCGGGCTCCCTCTGGTGGACTGAGGTAGGGTGGAGGTGTGTGTATGCTCCGAGGGCATCTTGTGGAGAAATCCTTTAATACACCCCTCCAGGATCTGTGGCTCCATGCACAGCAGGGCGCCACAAACCCCATCCTGGTGGCCGCAACACGCCGTGTGACAGCGGAGAGAAGCTCTGAGCTGAAACACTACACCTGTGAGTAAAGACTTGGATGACTTTAACCTTTGTCTCTGTCTGTTCCTTACTCCGTGGCTCTGCACCCGCCAACGCTCTATTCCACGCTCTCTCTCTCTCTATGCTGCCCTGAGGCCTTGCTCCACCTGTGGGTAGCCGTACCATCTGAGCTGTCTGAACACCGGCCTCAGAGGACTGCCACAGTGCTGGTGACCCTCACCAGAAACCGCAGGTGGCGTTATCAAACAACCACTCATCCAGAAGCCCATAATTTTTTATGTGACAGCCCTGGGCACGGACCAGGCCAAGGCCACGACGACATCCCCCACAACTACAGGCCCGCCGTCCGAGTTCACCTTCCCAGGGAGGGCTAGAGCGTCACAACTTGGCGTAGTCGGCAGTATTTCTTGCCCATGGCAATGGCAGAAGTCTATACCCATTGCCAACGGGTACTGTGCGCCTTTCTAAAGACTGTATTTCCACATTCCATGTGTCGCCCGCCCAAGAAGAACGGACGCCATTATGTGCAGGGAAAACAACAACCTCTTAAGACCTCCCATCGTGGGCAAGGTTCTCAAATGGCGCCAAAAATACAGACCGCCCCTTGCTACAGAGACTGTCCGCATGGATGTGTCTGTCAAAACAGATGGGACGTCCCAGGGAATGCCCGTCTGCAAGCAGCCATTGAACCGCCCCTGAAAGAGGAGGAGAGAGAGAGGGAGACAAGGCGTGGTTCGAGCAAGTCTAGACAGACCACACCTGGAGGCCGCAATGGAAGGAGACCAGGAATCACCCTCCGCCGCTGGCCCACCGCCAACCACCTCCCTCACCCTGGAGGGATACAGCATTCGATTAGCACCGGAGGAGGCCGAGTTCCTCCGCGGCGAGACGCAGAACTTGACCCGGAGAGTGGAAGAGGCCCAGCGGAGAGCAGTCGAGGAATGGAGGAAGGAGACGTGGGAGAAGCTTGCAGCCCGACACCCGGAGGTTCCGCGCCCTGTCAGCGATACTCCAGCCCTGGCGGAAATGGAACAAGACCAGGAGGCCGCATCCAGCCCAGGAGTGGGTAAGGAAACAACCCCTGCCCCGGGCGCCAAGTGCGTCAACCTCCTCCTAGACTTCCTGCCGCCACCTCCATCCCCGGGCGCTACCGTTTGGGAGCAGCTACTAACCCCGGACCCTGAGGCCCAAGCTGTCGCAGCCTCCGGAAGCCTGCTGCCCCTCACACTCCCGGAGCCATCACCACCTGCCCTCGCCTGGGTGTACTCACACACCAACCCAGACTGGTCCGCCAAGATGGAGGACCAACAGCGGCCCCCGCTAACACCGTTACCAGCGCCCCCGGTTACAAGCCCAAAGGGAGAGGAGTTTAGATGGGACAACCGGGGGGGGGGATCTAATGAGGTTTCCCCGGGAGACCCAAGCTGAGGCTCAACAGCGGGAGGAGTATTGCCGGCATGAGCTCCTCCAGCTAGAGCGAGAACGGCATGCACGGAGGGTCCGCTGCGAGCAGCTGGAGGTGCGGTCAAAAGCCGCTAAGGCCCAAGCCTGCCAGGCGCAGGCCTCCCGCTTCAGCCCCTGGGAGGAAGGACTCATAGTCAGATTCCACCAGGAGGCGGGATGGGACTTTATCCGCAGCCCCCAGTTCGCTCAAGACGTGTTTGTAAATAAGCGGGACGTGGAGGCCCATCTGGAGGAAGGACACCCTGACCGCAACCTATACCCGGGAGACTTGGTCTACTACACCCGCCACCACGGGGTGCGCGGGTGGTACGCCCTGGAGGTACGCCGGGTGTTAAAGGAAGACGCCTCTCCGCGCGTTCCCACAAGTGACCGGTCAGGATCAGAGGGAAAGCATGAGCCGTACCCCCGGTGGGGAAACCACCTGTAATGCGGCCCCGGCGGCTGAACTTCCTTGTTATTGTTTTTTTTTTTGTTCTCCTTGTTGCCGTTCATTTTGAAAAGACATTATGCCAGCGGACGGTGAGCAGTCAACAGACTGGATTGTAAATAGTTTGGACCTATTCAGGTGCTCCCTATTGATTTTATATGTGCAACAACAGACCTCAGAACAAAAACCTGTCTGGGTGGCACCATTGGAGGTCCAACTCAGGATCGCCATGCCCTGCGGCCACTCCAGGCCCTACGTGGAGGGTTTTCTTTGGACAGGTCCCTCATGCTGCTGAGCCTGCACTTGCACAAGAATTTCTACTGTTTTTCTATATTTATGTAATGTCTTAATATATATTTAATCTGCAACGTTTAAGAAAAATGCCTCCCATAATGGGAAGATTGTTTCTGTTGTTTATAAAAGCATTTAAAAATTTTTGAAGTCTGAAATATACCATGTATTTACTCTATTGCAGCCCGCGGACATGCTGTGTTTCACCGGGGGGGAATTTGGCGCCCCTCAGGGTTCAGTCGCCACAGGGGTACTGCAACTCAGACCGAGGTGTGGTATCTCCTCTCCAAGGTAAGGATGGAGTACTACACAGGACCCCTGCCACGCACTCAACACTACACCACTCCAGTTCAGGACGGGGATCTAAAGCACCATAGTGCAGCCCTGGGTCTGAATGGAGGAGTTGGGGGGAACCAAAGTAAGGGGGAACCAAGTAGTGAGTGAGGGTGGAGGAAGCACTTTATAACACACCTTAATAGAATCATATATAAGCTGATGCCATCTTTAATACCGGGTCTTTGGTCGCAGTTCCCTGGAGTGGTTAGTCAGTACAAGCGGCAGCTGTTCTAGGATTCTGTGATTCCCGGTCTCAGGCTTCGAGACTGGGGATTGGGGCAGAGTTGAGTTATAGCCAGCTCTGTTCCCAGTCTTAGTCCACACAAGAAGGCCCAGGAGGGGAACAGAGGAGATAGGCTCCACAGGCGAAAGGATCTCAGGGGGTGCGGACAGAGCGGAGTCGACCACCTGCATGCCTCATTCTGGCCTAGTCAGAGAGACCCTGCCGCAAGAGGGGGTACCGGTCCCCGATTATCTGACCTTGCCCTTCATGTCTCTGTCAGACAAGTCCGGAGGTTTATGTGGATCCCAGGGGGATACGGACGGAGCGGAGTCGCCACCTGTATCCTCTAATCTGCGTTTTTCTAGAGGGACCTGGCCTTACACTAAGTTCTCACCACCAGTCACCAATAAGGGCACCCAGTCGGTCCGGGGGCTACACGCCACCCGTAAAGGACATCGCAGTACCCATACGGAACTCAGTTGGGAACACAAGAAGGGAGAAGGAGAAGTAAGAGAAGAGATGAACACACTAGAGCTTGGGGTCCTGTCAAGTGCACCTGAAGTACTTGGAGTGTGCTGAACCCCATCCTGGTGGCCGCAACACGCCGTGTGACAGCAGAGAAAAGTTCTGAGCTGAACCATTACACCTGTGAGTAAAGACTTGGATAACTTCAACCTTTGTCTCTGTCTGTTCCTTACTCGGCAGCTCTGAACCCGCCAACGCTCTATTCCACGCTCTCTCTCTATGCTGCCCTGAGGCCTTGCTCCACCTGTGGGGAGCCGTACCATCCGAGCTGTCTGAACACCGGCCTCAGAGGACTGCTGCAGCGCTGGTGACCCTCACCAAAAACTGCAGGTGGCGTAGTCGAACAACCACTCATCCAGAAGCCCATAATTCTTTATGTGACAGCCCTGGGCACGGACCGGTCCAAGGCCACAATGACATCCCCCACAACTACAGGCCCGCCGTCCGAGTTCACCTTCCCAGGGAGTGCTAGAGCGTCACAATAACAGGGCCCTACATTGCTTATTATATACAGTATAATGGCCACACAGTGCTCCATACAGAATAATGAACCCCACATAGTGCTCCATACAGTAAAATGGGCCCCACATAATCCTCCATACAGTATAATGGCCCCACATAATCCTCCATACAGTATAATGGGTCCCAAATAATCCTCCATACAGTATAATGGCCCCACATAGTCCTCCATGCAGAATAATGGCCCCACATAGTCCTCCATACAGTATAATGGCCCCACATAGTCCTCCATACAGTATAATGGCCCCACATAGTCCTCCATACAGTATAATGGCCCCACATAGTCCTCCATACAGTATAATGGCCCCATATAATCCTCCATACAGTGTAATGGTCTCACATAGCCCTCCATACAGAATAATGGGCCCCACATAGTACTCCATACAGGATAATGGCCTCGCATAGTCCTCCATACAGTATAATGGCCCCACATAATCCTCCATACAGTATAATGGCCCCACACAGTGCTCCATAGAGTATAACAGGGCCCTACATTGCTTTCCATACAATATAATGGCCCCACATAGTGCTCCATACAGTATAATGGCCCCACACAGTGCTCCATACAGTATAATGGGCCCCACACAGTGTTCCATACAGTATAATGGGCCCCACATAGTCCTCCATACAGTATAATGAGCCCCACATAGTGCTCCATACAGTATAATTGGCCCCACATAGTGCTCCATACAGTATAATGGGCCCCACATAGTGCTCTCTACAGTATAATGGGCCCCACATAGTGCTCCATACAGTATAATGGGCCCCACATAGTGCTCCATACAGTATACTGGCCCCACATAGTGCTCCATACAGTATAATGGCCCCACACAGTGCTCCATACAGTATAATGGGCCCCACACAGTGCTCCATACAGTACAACAGGGCCCTACATTGCTTTCCATACAGTATAATGGCCACACAATGCTCCATACAGAATAATGAGCCCCACATAGTTCTCCATATAGTATAATGGGCCCCACATAATCCTCCATACAGTATAACAGGGCCCTACATTGCTTTTGTGGCGCCCCTCAGGGTTCAGTCGCCACAGGGGTACTGCACCTCAGAATGAGGTGTGGTATCTCCTCTCTTAGGTAAGGATGGAGTACTGCACATGACCCCAACCACACACTCAACACTACACCACTCCAGTTCTGAAGGGGGCCTAATGCACCATAGTGCTGCCCCGGGCCTGAATGGAGGAGATGGGGGGAACCAAAGATTAGGGGGAACCAAGTAGTGAGTGAGGGAGGAGGAAGCATTAATCTACAGCACTTAACTAGAATCATATATAATCAGAGGCCATTTTAGCAACAAGGTCTTTGGTCGTGGGTCTTTCGGTCGGCAAGTCAGCACAAGGCTGCGGCTGGCTGAGGGTGCACAGTTCCCAGTCTCAGGCCTCGAGATGGGGGGGGGGTCGGGGCAGAGTTATAACTGGCTCTGTCCCCGGTCAGGGTCCAACTAAGAAGGCCTAGGAGGGGAGCAGAGGAGACAAGCTCCACAGGCGAAAGGATCTGAGGGGGTGCGGACGGAGCGGAGTCGCCACCTGCATACCTCATTCTGGCCCAGCCAAAGAGACCCTGCCGCAAGAGGGGATACCGGTCCCCGATTATCTGACTTTGCACTTCACGTCTCTGTCGGAAAAGTCTGGAGGCTTATGTGGATCCCAGGGGGATACGGACGGAGTCGCCACCTGTATTCCCTAATCTGAGTTTATCCAGAGGGACCCGGCCTTACACCATGTTCTCACCACAAGTCACCAAAAAGGGCACCCAGTCGGTCCGGGAGCTTCAAGTTACCCAAAAAGGACATTGCAGTACCCGTACGGGACTCAGTGGGGAGAAGGAGAGAGAAGGAGAAGTAGGAGAAGAGAGGGACACACTAGAGCGGGGGTCCTGTCAAGTGCTCCTGAACTACCTGGAGTGTGCTGAGCCCCACCCTGGCGGCCGCAGCTCACCGTGTGACAGCAGAGAGAAGCTCTGAGCTGAACGATCAAATCTGTGAGTAAAGACTTGGATGACTGCAACTACTGTCTCTGTCTGCTCTTTCCTCCGCGGCCCTGCACCCGCCAACGCTTTACTTCACTCGCTCTTCTCTACGCTGCCCTGAGGCCCTGCTCCACCTGTAGGGAGCCGCACCAGCTAAGCTGCCTGAACACCGGCCTCAGAGGACTGCCGGAGCGCTGGTGATCCTCATCAGAAACTACAGGTGGTGTCACGAACATTCCCCTTTTTCCCACACAAACCCCCCCTTCTTTTTCCCTTTTTAAAGAGTGACCCCAGGGTACAGGCCCGGGAGCCGACCACCGCGACACCCCCCCCCCAAGGTCAGGCAAACAACAACTAAGGCCCGGGGTCCGAGTCGTCCCTCCCCCAATCCCCTGGGCGCGTCATCTCCCATACAGTATAATGGCCCCACATAGTCCTCCATACAGTATAATGGCCCCACATAGTCCTCCATACAATTTAATGGGCCCCGCATAGTCCTCCATACAGTATAATGGCCTCGCATAGTCCTCCATACAGTATAATGGCCTCGCATAGTCCTCCATACAGTATAATGGACCACACATAGTCCTCCATACAGTATAATGGTCTCACATAGTGCTCCATACTGTATAATGGGCCTCACATAGTCCTCCATACAGTATAATGGGCTCCGCATAGTCCTTCATACAGTGTAATGGCCCCACATAGTCCTCCATACAGTATAATGGCCCCATATAGTCCTTCATACAGCATAATGGTCTCACATAGTGCTCCATTCTGTATAATGGGCCTCACATAGTCCTCGATAGAGTATAATGGGCCCCGCATAGTCCTCCATACAGTATAATAGCCCCACATAATCCTCCATACAGTATAATGGCCCCACATAGTCCTCCTACAGTATAATGGCCCCACATAGTCCTCCATACAGTATAATGGGCCCCGCATAGTCCTCCATACAGTATAATGGCCTCGCATAGTCTTCCATACAGTATAATGGCTTCGCATAGTTCTCCATACTGTATAATGGACCACACATAGTGCTCCATACAGAATAATGGTCTCACATAGTCCTCCATACAGTATAATGGGCCCCACATAGTCCTCCATATAGTATAATGGCCCCACATAGTCCTCCATACAGTATAATGGGCCTCAGATAGTCCTCCATACAGTATAATGGCCCCACATAGTCCTCCATACAGTATAATGGGCCCCACATAGTCCTTCATACAGTATAATGGCCTCGCATAGTCCTCCATACAGTATAATGGCCTGGCATAGTGCTCCATACTGTATAATGGACCACACATAGTGCTCCATACAGAATAATGGTCTCGCATAGTGCTCCATACTGTATAATGGGCCTCACATAGTGCTCCATACTGTATAATGGCACAACACAGTCCTCCCTTGAAATCCTGACTATAGCCGTGCTTCAAAGGAGACCGTGATTTTCACTAACTGCAGCAATACTGTGGCATCGTTGTATATAGCACAAGCTATAAGTTAAAAGCTATTTTAAAAAGTTTTAAAAGATATTTAAAAAAAAAAACATAAAAGTTCCAATCGCCCCCATTTTCCTGCATTAAAAATAAAGATATTAAAAAATTTAAAAAATACACATAAAGTTTGATCTATCAAAATAAAACCACAAGCAACACGATTCGTAAACACCATAAAACAGAAAAATATTCAAAAACGCCAAAATGACATTATTTTCTGCAATACCCCTAAAAATGCTGTAACAAGTGATCAAAATGTCATATCCATTCCAAAATGGTATCAATAAAAATATAGAAACGTTACGGGTCTCGGAAAATGGCGACAACCCAAAAATGGTTTTATTTCAAACTTCTGATTTATTTTCACCGGTAAAATAATGAAAGAACTGGACTTGTTTGGTGTCGCTGTAATCGTACCGATGAGCAGAATCACACTGCAAGGTCATTTTTACCACAAAATGTACACTGTAAAAATAATTTCCAAGAAACTATGTCAGATTGCGTGTATTTCTCAATTTCACCGAACTTGGAATTTTTGTTTCCTGTTTTCCAGCACAAAGTGGTAAAATCAATGGTGTCAATCAAAATTACAATTCGTCCCCCAAAAAACAAGCCCTCATATGTCTATGTGGACAGAAAAGTAAAAAAGTTATGGCTGTGGGAAGAAGGGGAGGAAAAAACTAAAGTTCAAAAACAGAAATTGGCCCTGTCAGGAAGGGGTTAACTGCTTCTGCACTCTGGAGCCCGAGAGATTAGAGCTTTGGGTTTGGGCATATTTAAGTATTTGTTGCAGCATTTCCTCGTACCAACAAAGTGAATGAGATTCCTGAGGCCTCGTGCACACGCTGCTTCTTTTTTCCTTGCAGATTAGAAGCAGTTTTATATTTGCAGCCTGTCAATCCATTCAGCGATTTTCATCAGATGCATGGGGGGGGGGAATGCAAGTAAAAAATATGGTAAAAGTGTGCGAATTTATGTTATGTTGTGTTTTTCCTGCCACAAGACGGTTTTGGTGCAGAAATGTCTGCAGAAAGTACTTAACGTGTGCACATACAGTACAGACCAAAAGTTTGGACACACCTTCTCATTTAAAGATTTTTCTGTATTTTCATGACTATGAAAATTGTACATTCACACTGAAGGCATCAAAACTATGAATTAACACATGTGGAATTATATACTTAACAAAAAAGTGTGAAACACCTGAAAATATGTGAAATCGAAGAAGGAAAATTATATTATCCAAAAGATAATAGTCCTCTTAATATAGATCAGCCTGAACAATATACGGCCATAGTCAAGTTAGACGTCCTTACAAAGGGTTTTACTCTAAACATGGGAGATGTCTCAGGTAAGGGTCATGAATGTGAATGTTTATGGTGTTATCAAAAGAATGGACCCCTGGAAGGCGATGTGAAGTATATCCATAAAATACACCCAGAATGTGCAAAGTATGGGGACAGATGGTAGAAAAGGTTTGGATTTGATGATAAACTTAGTTTGATGAAATGTGAAAATTTGGTGGAAGAAATAGGAAAGTGCAGTGAGAAATTAAAAAAGTATGGACTTACAAGTGCAAATATATGGTTGTGTGAAGCCTGAAAGAGAGAAAATGGCCGACATGCCGAAAACTATTCTAAAGACAAAAAGAAGGATAAAAAGGGACTGGTGTTAGTAATACAGGATGGGTGTGATATTGTCCTCACACAGAAAGACTTGAATGAAGAACAGGGTTACAGAGGTAGGGGAGAGGTAGAGGAAGAGGTAGGGGAGTGGGCGACAAAACATCTTGTTGGCATTGCAGGAACATTGGGCATTTTCTTCGAGAATGCCCTGACAGACAAAAAATAACCCAGATGGCACAAATGCCACAGAATATGCAGTAGTAACTCAGGATAAAGTCCTGATGGCCAAAGCCCTCCGAAACACCTATCAGCACAAGCAGCCACCGCAACATACTGACATTACATGAGACTAGTCTTATTGACCTACAAATCCTCAAAGAGATGCAACAAGCATCCCCAAAATCTGAACAAACTACATGGCTAATAAAAGGTGCTATCTTCAAAGATGGCATATATGTATCTGCAGAAAACAAATATATATTGCCCAGTAACCTCTTTAGATATGCTGCAGTATTGAGCCATAGCACAGGAGAGATGGTAAAGATCATAAAGTATTTACAGCATGCGACTTTACTAACTACTCAAAGTTTTGTCTCACCTGCTTTCTTGTCCATTATTGGAAACATTGTCTGTCGTAAGTGTTGAAGTAGAATACACCTGAGTGTTATTGTCACCTGGCATGTTATATCTTATACCAAATCTCTTAAGATGCCTGATTGACTCATTTCACAAGTTATTATATAATATTGGCTAAGTGTCTGTATGTCAGTGTTCATGATAGGTATTGATTTTTATAGCTGTTGGCTATATGTGTGATAGGCACCGGAGCGCAGGGCCTAGACCCTCCAGTATGCTGGGCATGGGTCGGATACTCTCTGCGGTCCCCTGGTCGCAAGGACGGTGGTGGCTGTGCCCAACGCCTGGAGCTGCGGAATCACATTTTAAGGCGCGCATGAAGACATCAGGGCTAGGCATCAATCGGATCGTCTGGGGTAGAGCATTCCAGAGAACTGGCGCAGCACGAAAGAAGTCTTGGAGACGGAGGTGCGAGGTTCGGATTATGGGGGATGTTAGTCTTAGGTCATTTGTGGAACGGAGAGCACGTGTAGGACGATAGACTGAGATGAGAGAGTTGATATAAGGTGGTGCAGAACTGTGGAGAGCTTTGTGGGTGAGAGCAATGAGTTTATAGTGGACCCTGTAGCGAATGGGTAACCAGTGTAATGACTGGCACAAGGTGGAGGCATCAGTGAAGCGGCTGGACAGAAATACGACCCTGGCTGCCGCATTCAGGACAGATTGGAGAGGGGAAATTTGGTAAGAGGGAGACTGATCAGAAGAGAGTTGCAGTAGTCCAGACGAGAGTGAATAAGAGCGACAGTAAGAGTTTTAACAGTTGCAAAAGTGAGAAAAGATCGGATTCTGGAGATGCTTTTAAGATGCAGTTGACAAGAGCGAGTGAGTGATCGGATATAGGGAGTAAAGGAAAGGTTAGTGTCGAATATGACCCCAAGGCAGCGGGCGTGCTGCTTGAGAGTTATGGTTGAACCCTCCAAGGTAATTTTGATGTTAGGTAGAGTTAGGTTAGTAGAGGGGGAAAACACCAGAAGTTCAGTTTTGGAGAGATTCAGTTTAAGATAGAGGGAGGACATTATGTTAGACACAGCAGACAAACAATCCTTGGTATTTTGTATTAGGGTAGGGGTGATGTCAGGGGAAGAAGTGTATAATTGGGTGTCGTCAGCATAGAGATGATACTGGAACCCAAATCACCTAACTCTGGGTTAAGTTGTCTCTCTGTTTCCGGATAAATAGACCCCATGTCATGATACACTCAGGTGGGACAATGTTGACTGTACTGAAGGTTTTGCTCCGATCCTACACCTATTCCAACACATTTGGTTACCTTACTTTCTGTTACCTCAGCGAAAACCCTTCATGAGAATAGATGTGGAATCAGACTGTACATTAGCAGAATAATTGGCTAAGATAACAACACTCAAATAAGTCTCTACCCCTAATTTTTTCTCAGGAGAACTGCTACCGAAACCTGAGGTTGCGAAACGTGCTGACTGGGTCCTTGTGAAGGTGATAAAGAAGAAACACTGGCACCAGCCTAAGTGGGAAGGTCCTTACCAAGTCCTATTGACCTCTCCCATGCTGTCAAAATTGCTGAACGTACATCACGGATACATCTGTCCCACTATTAAAAGGGTTGACGGAAGTCTAGGAAAAGTTAGGCAGGGAACAAACCAAGTCTCCTGAAGCATAAACCCGGCTACAAAGGGGGGTTCTCCAAAAGGGAGAATTCATCTCAAACCGGTGAAGACACCCACTTCCCTTTTCCCGGTGGACGGAGACAGGGTAGGCAGTAGAAGAAAAAAAAGATGTACTAGGGACAGTTATTTTGGGAATCCTACACATGGTTATGGGAAATTGGAAGGTAATAGATCCAGCAGGGTGGGAAAGTCCAGAGGGTTGGAGAGGTTTTGGATTTAATAATTTAAAACTCACTTTTGAAGTAGGTCAGACGGTCACCTTTTTGATGGTCTTCTGCCTGTTATATAAAGGACGTGAAGATGGAGAACAAGCTGCCAAACTAACTGGGTCAGAAAAATATGTTTGTGTTATAAACCAAAATAACAGGGGAGTCCGAATGTTTACTAGTTGGTCCCTTGCTGGATGGACAACCAAGACTATGGGTATAAAATTTATGGCCACACAGATTTGAAATCCAGGTTCCTCATTAGGAAATAATAAACTTCCCGTTGCACAAAAAAGGATGATTGTAGCAAAATTAGTATTAATCTTAAAAAAAAACCTAAGATGAGAGACCAAAGGTTATATGGTATTGGATCTGATGCATCAGGAACAGACCCAATAGGACATTTCTACATAGAAGTTCAGAATAATACCAAAACACGCCCCAAGGAAAGTATGTCAGAAAGAACCATAATGGAGTCCATGGGTCCCACAGTTGGGTTCACTAACTTAATCTATGAAGATAAACTAGCTCTAGAGACAATCTATGAGGAGAAAAATGAATGGTTAGAATTGCTTAGATATACTGCAAAAAGCCTTAACAAACTAAACTGTGTAGCTTGAGCAACAGCCAGACCACAGCTAGGTACTGTCCCTTTTCCCCTACATGATCAGGAGGACCCAGAAGGGTTACAGTACATAATTAAACTATATGGAAAACTTCCTGTCCCCTCAGATAAGGAAAGAAAATGCAAAACATTATCACTTTTATTTCCCCCACTTAAAAAAAACAGATATCCAACAACAGGTGATTGCTTATCCTGGTAACTATACTTGTTTCAGTCTTCCTGGGAACGGACATGACGAACTCCAGGACGACTTTTGTAGAGAACTAATCAATGTTTCCCACAACACCAACTACTCAGTCATATGGTCAAAACGGACCACCCTGAGAGAAGACATATGGTGGTCATGTGGTGACAAAAGAATACCAGCCAGATTGCCGTATGGTTCTAAAAGGGATTGTGCGGTTATCCAGCTAGTCATGCCCTTCCACCTATTGTCAACAGGAACATGGTCAAAGGTATGTGGTGGGAGTAGACAGAAGCGTGACACCCCCCCGAGAATCCTTAGATTTTAGTGTATACATAGATGACATTGGAGTTCCCAGAGGAGTGCCCAACGAATACAAGGCTAGGAACCAGGTAGCAGCTGGGTGGGAGTCCATCATATGGTGGGTGACAAAAAATAAAAATGTAGACTGGATAAACTACATATACTACAACCAACAGAGATTTGTTAATTACACTCGAGATGCAGCTAAAGGGATAGCTGAGCAGCTAGGACCAACTTCCCTCATGGCTTGGCAGAACAGAATGGCATTAGGCATCCTCTTAGCAGAAAGAGAAGATGTATGTAGCATGTTGGAGGATTTTGTTGCAATTTGATCCCTAATAATCCTACAGCTCCTGATGGTAGCATCACCAATGCCCTTGATGGACTGACTGCCCTATCTAATAAACTGGCTGAGAACTCTGGATATGTTGACAATTTTTCTTCCTGGATTGAAGGATGGTTTGGGAAATGGTCTGGCCAGGTCACTTCCGCGCTGATATCTCTGGCCATTGTGGCCAGTGTACTCCCTGTTTGTGGCTGTTGTGCTATACTGTGCATTAGAGGACTCGCACAAAGACTTATTGACTCTGCCATAACAAAGACTATGTATGGAGGAATGGAGACTATGGAGCCTGATGATAATGATTCTGAACATTATACCTTCCCCGAAAATAACCAAGACTCTGAAATCCGATGGGTCCTGTGAAAACCGTAATAAGAGAACAAAAGCCCTGATGGGTACAGAGATGTGATATTGAAATTTACAAAAGGGGGAATGTTATAATCATTTCTGTAATAACTATATAATGTGTGTATATATGTGTGTGTGTATATATATATATATACAGTATATATACAGTATATATAGTTTTACTGAAAGGTCCTAGAATGAGTGGAAAGTAGACAGATGTTCTCTTTGCGGTCAGAAACAACTGACTCTGAGATGTGTAGAGACACTAATCATTTCTTTGGAGAAACAGGATGCTTAGAATATAATCTATAGTCTGCTGCAAGAATTCATTTCCGTTGACTCTTATCTGATTTTGCATTATATATATACTAGAAATAGGCCGGATGCTATTGCATGGGGAGTGCGGTGAAATGAACCTCTGTGTACCCTTAGTGGTGCTAACAGGAGCAGTGGCCATGTGTCACACCATTTGCGCTTTCCATCATCCCTGTTCTATATCATCCTTCCGCATTTGTGTATTGTATTTGTTGCATCATTTGACGTCGTTCACACCTGTGCACTGTCTCTTCCTTGTTGTGTGCTGTAGTTTGGGATCTGGTGTTGTGTTTCTTGAGTGATGGTCACTATGTGGTGTCTCCTGTGTGCGGGTTTACACTATATGGTCTCTTGGAAGCTGTTGTGACTATAATTGGATGTGGTCCATTGTTTTGTGTAGTTTGATGTGTGTGTGATTGTCCGTTTCCAAGGTGGAGCAAAAAAACAGAAAGGAAGTGAAAGGAAACAATTTATTACCATGTCACAAATAATGGCAACGCTTCATACTTTACATAATAGGAACAGAAAGACAATCCATAGAAATGTTATTAGATTCTATTTTTATGTATTAGATAGATAGATGGAACTATGAAACCTGAAAGACATACTGATAGGATGTTTAGATTGTGAGCCCCAATGGGGACAGTGATGCAAATGTATGTAAAGCACTATGGAATTAATAGTGCTATATAAATGAATCAATATTATTATATGATATAAATATATTATTTACGTATATATGGTGAAACTATGTAAGTATGTATCTATAATGTCTCCTCAATCTATATATATATGATATGTCTAAGGGGTAGCGTTTCTCCTTATGGAGAGTGACACACCGGCTCTGGCACGTCAAGGTAAGGAGGCTTATTCGCCATGCAATGCTTCTCTGGGAAATTGAATATGCAAATTGCCTCTTCAGAGAAAAAGACCTCAGTCCAGAGCCCCTCACCAGCCCAATCAGTTCTCATACTTTGCACTGACGAGGGCCAACAGCCCGAAACGCCGTGTCTGCAAATTGAGATTCTGATTTGGCTTTTATCCTAAGTCATATTGCACGACTCGTTAAAAGGTTGATTGTGACTTGTAGGATTGCTGCTTCCAATAGGTGGCGCTATAGAGTACAAGTCCTCTTTTTCTCTGAAGAGGCAATTTGCATATATATATATAACAACATTAACAAACATATATATGTATGTGTTTAGCTATGATGTATGTACTGTATCTACTAAAAATATAGAATTATTTAAAGTATATAATATCTATCATATATCTATGTATAATATATGTCTAAAATCTACAATTTTTTAAGATATAAATAGAGATATATATGAATATATATCTATGTAGCGATGTCTCTATCCACATGAATTAGAGCCAGAGGAGGAGATATGGTGAACAGCCGTCCCACCCATCTCTTCAGCTGTTCACAAAAAACCCAGCCCAGTGAAAAGACAAATAAGTCTCTCAGCATCTTTGACACTGTAGTTACAAATATGGGTTTCCATCACCAACTGTTTAAAAGTTGATGATACATATCTCCTCTGTGATGACCTTAAATATTCTATATATATGTATTTACAACAAAATTAATGGTGCAAAATATATGTTATCTATATACAGTACAGACCAAAAGTTTGGAAACACCTTCTCATTTAAAGATTTTTCTGTAATTTTCATGACTTTGAAAATTGTACATTCACACTGAAGGCATCAAAACTATGAATTAACACATGTGGAATTATATACTTAACAAAAAAGTGTGAAACAACTGAAAATATGTCTTATATTCTAGGTTCTTCAAAGTAGCCACCTTTTTCTTTGATGACTGCTTTGCACACTCTTGGCATTCTCTTGATGCGCTTCAAGAGGTAGTCACCGGAAATGGTTTTCACTTCACAGGTGTGCCCTGTCAGGTTTAATAAGTGGGATTTCTTGCCTTATAAATGGGGTTGGAACCATCAGTTGTGTTGTGCAGAAGGCTGGTGGATACACAGCTGATAGTCCTCCTGAATAGACTGTTAGAATTTGTATTATGGCAAGAAAAAAGCAGCTAAGTAAAGAAAAACGAGAGGCCATCATTACTTTAAGAAATGAAGGTCAGTCAATGCGAAAAATTGGGAAAACTTTGAAAGTGTCCCCAAGTGCAGTTGCAAAAACCATAAATCGCTACAAAGAAACTGGCTCACTTGAGGACTGCCCCAGGAAAAGAGGACCAAGAGTCACCTCTGCTTCTGAGGATAAGATTATCCCAGTCACATGCCTCAGAAATCGCATGTTAACAGCAGCTCAGATTAGAGACCAGGTCAATGCCACACAGAGTTCTAGCAGCAGACACATCTCTTCAACAACTGTTAAGAGGAGACTTTGTGCAGCAGGCCTTCATGGTAAAATAGCTGCAACAAGCAGAAGAGACTTGTTTGGGCTAAAGAACACAAGGAATGGACATTAGACCAGTGGAAATCTGTGCTTTGGTCTGATGAGTCCAAATTTGAGATCTTTGGTTTCAACCACCATGTCTTTGTGCGACGCAGAAAGGGTGAACGGATGGACTCTACATGCCTGGTTCCCACCGTGAAGCATGGAGGAGGAGGTGTGATGGTGTGGGGGTGCTTTGCTGGTGACACTGTTGGGGATTTATTCAAAATTGAAGGCATACTGAACCAGCATGGCTACCACAGCTTCTTTCAGAGGCATGCTATTCCATCCGGTTTGCATTTAGTTGGACCATCATTTATTTTTCAACAGGACAATGACCCCAAACATACCTCCAGGCTGTGTAAGGGCTATTTGACCAAGCAGGAGAGTGATTGGGTGCTACGCCAGATGACCTGACCTCCACAGTCACCAGACCTGAACCCTATTGAGATGGTTTGGGGTGAGCTGGACCTCAGAGTGAAGGCAAAAGGGCCAACAAGTGCTAAGCATCTCTGGGAACTCCTTCAAGAATGTTGGAAGACCATTTCCGGTGACTACCTCTTGAAGCTCATCAAGAGAATGCCAAGAGTGTGCAAAGCAGTCATCAAAGCAAAAGGTGGCTACTTTGAAAAACCTAGATTATAAGACATATTTTCAGTTGTTTCACATTTTTTTGTTAACTATATAATTCCACATGTGTTAATTCATAGTTTTGATGCCTTCAGTGTGAATGTACAATTTTCATAGTCATGAAAAATCACAGAAAAATCTTTAAATGAGAAGGTGTGTCCAAACTTTTGGTCTGTAACGTACGTATTAGTACGCCCTGGGCTGTAAAGGGGTTAAGACCCATAGTGGTGGGGATTGGTTCCCATGGTGAAAAATTAAGTGCCTGGATGGATTTTTACCTACAGCCTCTGGTTCAGGAAACTCCGACTTACATTAGGGATTCAAAATTCATAGTGACCATTTTTGATAAATTTGAATGGCCAAAAAACTTTGGATGATTGTCCTGTGATGTGGTGGCATTATACCCCCTCAATTCCACACCATATTGCTTTAGCATGTTTAACCTACCACCTTGACACATACAGTTCGTACACTATAGAAATAAAAGAATTTCTGGTCATAGCAGTACAGTTCCTCTTAGAGCGTAATTATTTTAGCTTTGATAAAAGTTTTTTTTTTACAGAAAAGAGGAGTCAGCATGGGCAGTAAATTTTCTCCTTCGCTAGTGAACATAGTGATGTGTAGGTGGGAGCAGCTTTTCATTTACCATAATGATAACACATATAGTGGACACATTGTGTGGTACGGTAGATTTATTGATGACCTCCTCCTGGTGTGGGGGGCACACAGGAGGAGGTGGTACAATTTCTACAGTACATCAACTGCAATAATTTTAATCTTAAATTCACTTAGTTCTACCATTCATCCAAAATTACTTTTTTGGATCTCGAACTTGAGGCTACCAAGGAGAAAGAATTGGTCAAAATTAATCCCCACAGAAAATCTACAGCCTCAAATTCTATTCTATCAGCTAAATGTTGTCATCCGCCACATATTAAGAGAAATATCCCTTACGGTGAGCTAATACGAACAATACGAAATTGTTCAGATAACATCACTTTTCAGAAGGAATCAGAAAAAATTTGTAACAGACTATCCAATAGGTGCTATCCCGAGTGGTCTTTAAGAAAAGCGAGTAGAATTGTCTCCAATATAAATCGGAAAGATATACTCCGAAATAAACAGAAAAATAACATTAACACATTGGATACTAGAGTAACGTTTTCTACCACCTATAGTCCTCAGTATAATAAAATTACATCTAGAATTAAAAAGTATAACCCTATTATATATCAGAACAAGAAACTAAAAAACCTACTTTCTACTGACATCCGCTTTGTAGCCAGGAAAGCGCCCGCTCTGGGAACCATCCTTTCTCCTAGCTTATACACCAGTGAGACTAATACTGTACAACCAAATTGGCTCAGCACAAAAGGTTTCTTCAGATGTGGAGCCAATCGGTGCAAAGCGTGTCTACATGCGGTTAAAACAGATAGTTTTATGTCCTTAAGTGATGATAGAGAATATAAAATTCATGATTTCCTCAATTGTAATTCATCAGGGGTTATATACCTTATAGAATGCACCTTGTGGAAGGTCCACTATGTGGGTTGTACCACAGGTGCGCTGAAAGTCCGTATCAGAAGACATCTTTCTGATGCGATTAATTTGGAAGCCATAAATACATCAGCAGTATCGAGGCATTTTGCGAGAGTTCATAAAGGTAACACCTCATTCTTTAAATATATGGAGATAGAGAAGGTATATAGATCCACACGAGGGGGGGATCATAAGTGCAAACTTCTGAACCAGGAGTCCCTGTGGATTTTCACATTGGATACCACAGGGGTTAAATTCAAGACCGGATCTGATACTGCAGTATTAAGAAATATAATTCTGCATTTATTTCCATGCATGTACACTGGGTACGGAAAGTATTCAGACCCCTTTACATTTTTCACTCTTTGTTTCATTGCAGCCATTTGGTAAATTCTAAAAAGTTCATTTTTTTCTCATTAAAGTCCACTCTGCACCCCATCTTGACTGAAAAAAACAGAAATGCAGAAATTTTTGCAAATTTAATAAAAAAGAAAAACTGAAATATCACGCGGGCATAAGTATTCAGACCCTTTGCTCAGTATTGAGTAGAAGCACCCTTTTGGGCTAGTACAGCCATGAGTCTTCTTGGAAATGATGCAACAAGTTTTTCACACCTGCATTTTGGGATCCTCTGCCATTCTTCCTTGCAGATCCTCTCCAGTTCCGTCAGGATGAATGGTAAACGTTGGTGGACAGCCATTTTCAGGTCTCTCCAAAGATGCTCAATTGGGTTTAGGTCAGGGCTCTGGCTGGGCCAGTCAAGAATGGTCACATAGTTGTTCTGAAGCCACTCCTTTGTTATTTTAGCTGTGTGCTTAGGGTCATTGTCTTGTTGGAAGGTGAACCTTTGGCCAAGTCTGAGGTGCAGAGCACTCTGGAAGAGGTTTTCATCCAGGATATCTCTGTACTTGGCCGCATTCATGTTTCCTTCAATTGCAACCAGTCGTCCTGTCCCTGCAGCTGAAAAACACACCCATAGCATGATACTGCTGTTATGATCTCCTACAAGAACTAAGGAAAGAGAGGAAATCTGTCCATACAATAGGACTAAGCTGATTCCCTACGATGCAGCGGGCAACCTATTCCTTGTGAACAGACCCACCTTCGTCCGCGGCTAGTCTGAACGCAGACCTATAGATTAAAGGGAGGGGTCCCTAAAAGAACTAAGGACTGGGACAAAATTGGACACCTCCTGGCAGAAGTAGTAGCAGAAGAAGACAAACAGACAAAAGTACTTAGTGGTCCAAGGACCAAACAAACTGGAGAGATACAGTAGGTACAAAGCACCTGGCTAGATTAAGAGTCAAAGTAACACTGAAGTCCAGCAAAGCCTGAAGGGCGGAGCAGGAATAAATAGGCAGAAGGTCACGTGACCACAAAATAGAAAAAAC
Organism: Phyllobates terribilis; assembly: GCF_046119375.1. NCBI lineage: Eukaryota > Metazoa > Chordata > Amphibia > Anura > Dendrobatidae > Phyllobates > Phyllobates terribilis. Next base: position 1,984,769 of record NW_027362829.1, read on the forward strand.
TAACAGGAGGGTTCTAACAACTGCCACCACCATGTTTCACTGTTGGGATTGTATTAGGCAGGTGATGAGCAGTGCCTGGTTTTCTCCACACATACCACTTAGAATTATCACCAAAAAGTTCTATCTTTGTCTCATCAGACCAGAGAATCTTATTTCTCATAGTCTGGGAGTCCTTCATGTGTTTTTGAGCAAACTCTATGCGGGCTTTCATATGTCTTGCACTGAGGAGAGGCTTCCGTCTGGCCACTCTGCCATAAAGGCCCAACTGGTGGAGGGCTGCAGTGATAGTTGACTTTGTGGAACTTTCTCCCATCTCCCTACTGCATTGGCTGGACGGCCAGGTCTAGGAAGACTTCTGGTGGTCCCAAACTTCTTCCATTTAAGGATTATGGAGGCCACTGTGCTCTTATGAACCTTGAGTAATGCAGAAATTCTTTTATAGCCTTGGCTATATCTGTGCCTTGCCACAATTCGGCCTCTGAGCTCCTTGGGCAGTTCCTTTGAGCTCATGATTCTCATTTGGTCTGACATGCACTGTGAGCTGTGGGGTCTTATATAGACAGGTGTGTGCCTTTCCAAATCAAGTCCTATCAGTTTAATTAAACACATTTGGACTCCATTGAAGGAGTAGAACCATCTCAAGGAGGATCACAAGGAAATGCACAGCATGTGACTTAAATATGAGTGTCTGAGCAAAGGATCTGAATACTTATGACCATGTGATATTTCAGTTTATCTTTTTTAATAAATTTGCAAAAAAAATTCTACATTGCGGTTTTTTTCAGTCAAGATCGGGTGCAGAGTGTACTTTAATGAGAAAAAAAATGAACTTTTTAGAATTTATCAAATGGCTGCAATGAAGCAAAGAGTGAAAAATTAAAAGGAGTCTGAATACGTTCCGTACTCACTGTATGTATCTATATACACTGCTCCAAAAATAAAGGGAACACTTAAAACAACAGAATATAACTCCAAGCAAATCAAACTTCTGTGAAATCAAACTGTCCACTTAGGAAGCAACACTGATTGACAATCAATTTCACATGCTGATGTGCAAATGGAATAGACGATAGATGGAAATTATTGGCAATTATCAAGACACCCTCAATAAAGGAGAGGTTCTGCAGGTGGGGACCACAGACCACATCTCAGTACCAATGCTTTCTGGCTGATGTTTTGGTCACTTTTGAATGTTGGTTGTGCTTTCACACGCGTGGTAGCATGAGACAGACTCTACAACCCACAGAAGTTGCTCAGATAGTGCAGCTCATCCAGGATGGCACATCAATACGAGCTGTGGCAAGAAGGTTGGCTGTGTCCAGAGGCTGGAGGCGCTACCAGGAGACAGGCCAGTACACCAGGAGATGTGGAGGGGGCCGTAGGAGGGCAACAACCCAGCAGCAGGACCGCTACCTCCGCCTTTGTGCAAGGAGGAACAGGAGGAGCACTGCCAGAGCCCTGCAAAATGACCTCCAGCAGGCCACAAATGTGCATGTGTCTGCACAAACGGTTAGATACCGACTCCATAAGGGTGGTATGAGGGCCCGACGTCCACAGATAGGGGTTGTGCTCACAGCCCAACACCATGCAGGACGCTTGGCATTTGCCACAGAACACCAGGATTGGCAAAGTCGCCACTCGCGCCCTGTGCTCTTCACAGATGAAAGCAGGTTCACACTGAGCACATGTGATAGACGTGACAGAGTCTGGAGATGCGGTGGAGAGCGACATCCTTCAGCATGGCCGGTTTGGCAGTGGGTCAGTAATGGTGTGGGGTGGCATTTCTTTGGAGGGCCGCACAGCCCTCCATGTGCTCGCCAGAGGTAGCCTGACTTCCATTAGGTACCGAGATGAGATCCTCAGACCCCTTGTGAGACCATATGCTGGTGCGGTTGGCCCTGGGTTCCTCCTAATGCAGGACAATGCCAGACCTCATGTGGCTGGAGTGTGTCAGCAGTTCCTGCAAGATGAAGGCATTGAAGCTATGGACTGGCCCGCCCGTTCCCCAGACCTGAATCCGATTGAGCACATCTGGGACATCAGGGACATCTGACATCTGGGACATCTCGTCACGTTGCACCACAGACTGTCCAGGAGTTGGCGGATGCTTTAGTCCAGGTCTCGGAGGAGATCCCACAGGAGACCATCCGCAACCTCATCAGTAGCATGCCCAGGCGTTGTAGGGAGGTCATACAGGCACGAGGATATATATATATTATATATATATATATATATATATATATATATATATATATATATATGCCTTTTTGTCAATCTAGTAGTAGGGCCATAATTAAGACATGATTTGTTGAAACGCGTAGATCTGTAAGCTATGATAGTTGCTAGTCTTGAGCGAGCACTAAAATGCTCGGGTGCTCGAAGCTCGGGCCGAGCTCGCCGTGATACTCGGGTGCTCGACCCGATCAACGAGCCCAATGTTAGTCTATGGGAGACTCGAGCATTTTTGCAGTGGCACCCCCGGCAGTCTTTTAAAAGCCTAACAAGTGCCCAAAACGATAGTGACAGTGCTCAAATGACATGGGGACAGCATGGGGATCGCCCCAGGAAGCATTTCTGACCCCCAGGTCACTGCTGTCAACAAAACGAAAGTGAAACTTTTTTCCTGTGAAATATGTTAAGGAACATCCTTTCCAGGGAAAAGACTTGTGTATAAGTTAAAATAAATGACCAAAAACAAAAATACTCCTCCACACCTTCGGCTATGTTCACAAGTAGCATTTTTTATGCATTTTTGCACTTTTGTATTGCTTTCAACTATGACAAATGCATTCACCGGGAAATGTCATTTTAACATTTTACAACCTTATCTGGCCATGTGCTGTGTGACACATGCATAAAGTGCTGAAAAGACATGGGAACAGCATGGGGAAGACCCCTGGAAGCATCTCTGACTCCCAGGTCACTGTCTAAAAGTGTGCCCATCATAAGTGATCCTTGCCGCATCAGAAGATGCAGACTTGCAACTATCCCCATGCAAGTTCTAGTCCCAGGGCAGTGTTCAATTGTACCTCCCCCATTCCTTGCAATACAAGCGCAAGTATGCAGCCTGCCACCCAACCACCCCCAGGCTGCAATACCATACTGCTTGCTTGCTTGAACTTGAAATTGGGCCTTTTAGGCATGTGGAGGCGGAATCTGGCCACCACGTCATGGCTGTGTTGGCGGCCTGGAATCCATACTCAGTCCCCAGCCGCTCGGCGGCCGGGTGTCCATACTCAGTCCCCAGCCGCCCCGCGGCCGAGTGTCCACATGGTCCCCAGCCGCCTGGGGGCAGTCGGGTGTCCATAAACGGTCCCCAGCCGCCCCCAGTTCTCCTTGGAACATCCCCCCACACACTTTTCTTAGCCCGGCCTGCTTTAGGCAGCATTGTACGAGCCCACCAGAGAACCAGACTCCTCCGGTGGGCCCTGACTTCTCCATCGGTGGAGTTGAGAGTGCCAAGGTGAGGAGCATGATGATGATGACAGAAGTTAGCATCTGCTATGTTTTCTTTTAATGCAAGTGTAAGTGTGCAGCCTGCCACCCAGCCACCCCCAGACTGCAATTCATACTGCTAGCTTGCACTTGAAATGGGGCCTTTTAGTTTAGCGGAGGCCGAAGCTGGCCACTACCTCATGGCTGCTTCGGCAGCGAGGTATCCATACTCAGTCCCCAGCCGCCCCTATTTGTCCTGGTGTGCCTTATACATAAGATTAAGCGCGTATACCAAAACATTACCTGTGCCCTCTCCAGTGCATTTAGTGGGAAGGAGAGCCTATTCCGCTGTAGTGTGTGCATGCAAAACCCCTGTTCATGGTACATACGAAGATGCCTCCCACCTTGCACCTGTCTTTTCAAGTCCTTGTCCCAGGGCAGTGTTCAATTGTACCTCTCCCATTCCTTGCAATGCAAGCGCAAGTATGCAGCCTGCCACCCACCCACCCCCAGGCTGCAATACCATACTGCTTGCTTGCTTGCACTTTAAATTGGGCCTTTTAGGCATGTGGAGGCAGAATCTGGCCACCACGCCATGGCTGTGTCGGCGGCCTGGTATCCATACTCAGTCCCCAGCCGCCTGGTGGCCGGGTGTCCCCGCTTGCTCCCCAGCCTCCAGGGGGTGGCCGGGTGTCCTTACTCGGTCCCCAGCCACCCCTATTTGTACCGGTAACCTTTCCCACACTTTTCTTAGCCTGGCCTGTTTTAGGGCAGCATTGGCCGAGCCCACCGGACTATCAGACTCCTCCGGTGGGCCCTGGCTTCTCCATCAGGGGAGTTGAGAGTGCCAAGGTGAGGAGCATGATGAGGATGATAGAAGTTAGCATCTGCTTTGTTTTGTTGTAATGCAAGCGTATGTATGTAGTAGCGGCTAGGCCTGAGGAGGTCAGCGTTTTGGCGCATATCCTACCTCCTCCGAGGATTGCTGGATGTTTTCCTGCTACTATCCAAGTTCTATGACTCCCGTTAAAACAAAGCTTCAGGTGATAAATGATGGATGAGGTAGTGGCAAAGGAGAAAGAGCAGGAGGAACAGGGACCATTCACATCAATATCAGGCCAGTCAACCAGATATGTCTTGTAGGATATGTTTCTGTAACAAAAGGAGCGGTTCGGCTACACAGTTATAGGGCATACAGTGAGTGCAATGCCTACCAAAAATTTCGAGGCACTCCAATGCCCCTTGGAAATGACATGGAGGTCAGAGGGCGTTAACTAAACCTTTTTTTCCATTTATAGCAACTGGGTCTCCTGTGCACTGTTGGCCTAAGCAGTGAATGGAATGCTTTCCAAAAATTATGAGGTACTGCAATGCCCCTTACAAGAGCCATGTGTGGCACCCCAGGGGTCTGGTCACCACAGTAATAGAGATTACGTCGGAGAGCAAGTGGGAGGTTTCCTGGTCAGGATCCCTTAAACATGCAACATCCTCCTGCCCCAGTCCTGGGAGGGGAGAATTCTGCCCTTATAAACTGGATCTGGGGTGGGGTTGAGTGAGTCAGAGAACAGAGAACAGTCAGAGTCAGAGTGAGAGCAAGGGAAAGTAACAGCAAGGAGCTCTGTAGGAGCTAGGAGCTAAAGACGAGGGGCTGGAAGCTGAGCAGAGCTCGCCCTGGCAGAAGACAATAGGAACCGGACACAGGAGTCCGAAGCTGTGAGGACTTATATATTCAGCAGCAGAAACCAGCCGGCAGGGGATTTCAGGTCCTCTGGCCATAGAAGCCCGGAGGCTCAGTCACAAGCAAGGGACCAGCACTGCCGTCGTGGAGCGGAGGCTAACAGAAGGCCCCAAGTCACCAGCCATACGGGTGAGCACTACACGGTACACTCAGGGACATGGGCTACTTCTACCCGCTTACAGCAAGGTAGCCAGGAAGAGTGCAGACAGACGGGGAGGCCTACAACTCCACCTGGCCAGGGGAACTCCTGCTTGCTCACAGACTGACCAGGCCTCTTATGCTAGCCAGTACTCCCGGGAGGGTCTACCTTACAATCATCAGTAAAGACCCTGAACTGCACTGCAAAGACTCTGAGTCATTCCTGCTGCGCTCGTGCACCATCACCCCCATCATCCACACTCACTGCCCTGAGGCTATACTCCTCCCGAGGGGAGTTATCCCATTTTATGCTGTGCACACAACACCAGCCTCAGCGGTCTGCCTTGCAGCGGTGGTACTCCCTGACCGCAATCCACGGGTGGCGCAGTCGGACAATTAACCTCAAAACCTAAGAAAGATTGCCACTGGTTTGACCAGCCTGAGCCACGGGACCGGGTCACCGCCACGGAGACTACAGACCCCAGAGACCCGGCACCGGGTATCCCACACACGTGTACACACGGCCCAGGGGGCGCGTCACATGCAGTACAGCATATTACAAACATAAGTCCCATTATTGGGGAGTGGGTGTCCCATAGTATTTGCTTATGCCTTGCAAGCAAAAGCTGCCAAAAATTAGGACGGAGCAACTTGCAATGCCCCTTACAAGAGCCATGCAGTACAGCATATTACAAACATAAATCCCATTATTGGGGAGTGGGTCTCCCATAGTATTTGCTTATGCTTTCCCAGCAAAAGCTGCCAAAAATTAGGACGGAGCAACTTGCAATGCCCCTTACAAGAGCCATGCAGTACAGCATATTACAAACATAAGTCCCATTATTGGGGAGTGGGTCTCCCATAGTATTTGCTTATGCTTTCCCAGCAAAAGCTGCCAAAAATTAGGACGGAGCAACTTGCAATGCCCCTTACAAGAGCCATGCAGTACAGCATATTACAAACATAAGTCCCATTATTGGGGAGTGGGTCTCCCATAGTATTTGCTTATGCTTTCCCAGCAAAAACTGCCAAAAATTAGGACGGAGCAACTTGCAATGCCCCTTACAAGAGCCATGCAGTACAGCATATTACAAACATAAGTCCCATTATTGGGGAGTGGGTCTCCCATAGTATTTGCTTATGCTTTCCCAGCAAAAGCTGCCAAAAATTAGGACGGAGGAACTTGCAATGCTGGCACCCTGGTGGTATAGTGGTGGTGGAGGCTGAGAATAAGGAGAAGAAGATTAAACAGCCGAAACGAGGAAGCGTATACCCATGTGTGGGTGTGAAGCGGTGCATGTGAATACACCTCCCGAAATAACACAGTGGATTTGACTTTATGTTACTCTGCTGTCATTTGGTGGTGATGAGAAGTCTGGCCCAATCCAGCCCTTATTCATTTTGATAAGGGTCAGCTTGTCAGCATTGTCAGTTGACAGGCGAGTGCGCTTATCAGTTATAATTCCCCCAGCGGCACTAAAAACACGCTCCGATAACACGCTAGCGGCAGGGCAGGCCAGGACCTCCAAGGCGTACAGAGCGAGTTCATTCCAAGTGTCCAGCTTGGATAGCCAATAATTAAAAGGCACAGAGGAATCACGGAGGACGCTGGTACAATCGGCAAGGTACTCCCTCACCATCTTTTGAAACTTTCCACTCCTTGTGAGAGTACCCCGCGCCTCAGGGCCTGTAAGCTGGGCGGGTGTCAGAAAACTGTCCCAGAACGTTGACAGTGTTCCCCTGCCTCTGCTGGATTGGAGTTGCATCTCTCTCGCCTGTACGCCTTGGTTGGGCAACGAACTGTGACCTCTGCCGCTAGCGTATTCAGATGGGAATTTTTTTAAGAGTTCTGCAGCAAGGGCCTTCTGGTATTGCCCCATTTTTGTAGACCTCTCCACCTCAGGAATAAGAGAGTGAAAGTTCTCCTTGTAGCGGGGGTCTACAAGTGTCACCAACCAGTAATGACTCCTTGTAGCGGGGGTCTACAAGTGTCACCAACCAGTAATGACTGTCACCCAACATTTTGACAACGCGAGGGTCACGGTTAAGGCAGCGTAACATAAAGTCAGCCATGCGTGCCAGACTGGTAACGGACAAGATTTCCGTGTCCTCACCAAGATGACGACTGACCATGCTCTCCTCCTCCTCCTCTTCCTCCTCTCCCCTGTCCTCAGGCCACCCACGCTGAACCGACGGTATGACACTTGTACAGGTACTACCGTCTACAACGCATGATAGCAGCTCCTGTTCTTCCTCCTCCTCCTCCTCCTCCTCTCCCTCATTGTCCCCCAATGCACGTTGGGATGAGATGAGGCTGGGCTGTGTGTAATCGCCCGCTACGGCTTCTTGATCCATCTCATCATACTCTGGCTGCAATGCCTCCTCTTTAATTCTCTGCAGAAAGCGTTGCAAAAGACAGACAAGTGGGATGCTGACACTAATGATGGCGTCATCGCCACTCACCATCTTGGTGGCCTCCTCACAGTTTGTCAGGATGGTACATATGTCAGACATCCAGGTCCACTCCTGAGGTCTTATGTGTGGAGTCTGACCTGAATATCGACGGCCTTGTTGCAGCTGGTACTCCACAACTGCTCTCTTCGGCTCACAAATCCTTTGCAACATGTGGAGGGTATAGTTCCAACGTGTGGGGACATCACACACCAGTCGGTGTGCCGGAAGCTGCAAACGCTGCTGCAACACAGCAAGGGCGGCGGAAGCTGTAGCCGACTTGCGAAAATGAGCTGACAGGCGGCGTACTTTCACGAGCAGATCTGGCAACTCAGGGTACGATTTAAGAAACCGCTGAACCACGAAGTTAAGCACATGAGCCAGGCATGATACGTGTGTGATCTCACCTCGCCTCAGAGCCGCCACCAGGTTACGGCCATTGTCACACACGACCATGCCGGGATGTAGGTTCAGCGGTCTCAGCCACAGATCTGCCTGCTCTTTCACAGCTGTCCACAACTCACAAGCAGTGTGAGGTTTATCAAGTAAGCTTATGAGTTTCAGCACAGCATGTTGCCGCTTGGCGGAGGCAGTACTGCAATGCTTCCAGCTTGTAACTGATGTGGTGATATCTGAGATGGAGGCTGAACATGAGGAGGAGGAGGAGGATGCGCAGGAGCTGTACACTGTGGGGGCAACTCTGACTGACATAGGGCCCGCAATCCTCGGTGTTGGGAGGATGTGTTCCGTCCCAAGGTCCGACTGGGTCCCGGCTTCCACTATGTTTACCCAGTGTGCCGTCAGAGAGATGTACCGTCCCTGGCCACAAGCACTTGTCCACGTGTCCGTTGTCAGGTGGACTCTCCCAGTAATTGCGTTGTTGAGGGCACGGCAGATGCTTTGGGACACGTGCTTGTGTAGTGCGGGGATGGCACACCGGGCAAAATAGTGTCGGCTGGGGACCGAGTACCGAGGGACGGCCACCGCCATAAGATTGCGGAAGGATTCGGTCTCCACCAGCCTAAAAGGCAGCATTTCCAATGCAAGCAGTCGTGAAATGTGTGAATTTAGGACTGTGGCCTGTGGGGCGTTAGCTGCGAATTTCCGCTTTCGTTCAAAGGTCTGGGATATGGACAATTGAACTCTGCGGTGGGACGTGGACGTGGACGTTGATGCTGTTTCTTGAGAAACTGCCATAACAAGTGAAGACTGAGAGGAGGGGGCATCTTTACATGCAGTATGGACAGGGGATTGCCTTGCACACACAACAGGGGGTTCTATTGCACGCACAACAGTGGAAGAAGCAGTGGTGACACCCGATGACACTGGTCGTGGACCCTGGGTTTCGCCCCACAAAGTCGGGTGCTTTGCTGCCATGTGCCTGATCATGCTGGTGGTGGTCAGGCTGGTAGTTTTGTCACCCCTGCTGATGCTGGCATGGCAGGTGGAACATATGGCCTTTTTGGGGTTATCAGCAGAGTCTTTAAAAAAATTCCAGACTCTGGAAGACCTACCGCTTGTACTGGCAACGTCCCTCGTGTTGGTGTTGACGCGCCCCCTGGGACATATTCCTTTTTGAGGGGAATACCCGGCACCGGATCAGATGGGGGGTTGTAGTCTCCGAGCGGCTGTGACCCGGTCCCGTGCCCAGGGCGTCAAGCTCAGTGTTATGTGGCAGTCTTTACTGATGTTATTAAAGTTCGTTGTGTCGACTACGCCACCCGTTGTGATGCGGTTACTGTGGCCGCCGCTGCTGCAGGGTCCGCTGAGGCTGATGGTGGGTGCGCAGCCTGGTGGGATAACCCCCAACGGGTGGGGTATAGCCTCAGAGGGGACAGGCGCAGAGGATGGGGGTTGTGGTGGTGCGGTGCAGCCGGTAATGATGACAGACTCGGGTTGTGCAGTTAAGGGTCTTTACTTACTGCAGATGTTCCTGGTCACTCTAGCTCCAAGTGACCTCCCGAGCCGTGCTGCGTCCACCAGGTCCTGGATCCAGCCAACCCCCAAACAAGTCCGGAGCGTGGCCCTGAGCTCTCCCTCTGTCCTTTCTTCTGCCTTCCCCACCAGTGATCCGCCTAGGTCCAGCTCCCTCGGGCCTTCTGTGGGGCAACCTTTGGCCTCAGGTTCCCTGACCCTTCATGTGGTAAGCCTTCAGGGTGGATGTAGTGGGTGGCCGTGGCAGATGCTGCCCACAGCCTCCGGTCTCTGGCTAGGGATGTGTTTTCTACCCCCACCAGTTTGGGTTCCGGTACCCTTGTGCTGACTCCTCACCCGGTGATCTGATTTGGGTTCTTGGGTCCCTTCTTTGTCCCCCTCTGGGTCTTTCTGTACTCCACTCTCTCACTCTTCAGGCTCAGGTCTGTTCTGCTCCCTTGCTGCAGGCTGACTTCCTCTGCAGCAGACTTGTTCTCTGCACTGACTGACCCTGATCTTTGATGGTGCCCTCCTTATATAGCCCTCTATGTGTGAGCTCAGGTGACCAGCACCCAATGAGCTCCTACCACTACCCAGACTGCTCCCCCTATCTGCCCCTACACTACATGGGATGTTCCTCCCCCCTCCCACTCCAGCCAGGAACAGGCTCGGTCGCACCTGCACATTTCTAAGTGGGAGTGCCGTCGGCCTGCTCCTCTGGAATGGGATGTATGTAGTGCATGCAGTCTATCTGAGCTCAGTTCCACACTCCTTCCTTACCCGGGAGTGGAATATCACACCTCTGGGTTGAGGTGCAATACTCCTGTAGCAGCCGAATCCTCAGGGTGCTACATTCCCCCCTGGTAAATCACAGCACGTCCTCGGGCTGCAAAGACAAAAAACACCAAAACATACAACATTTTTATAAACATGTAAAACATATTAAATATTATACGAAATACTATATAAATATATATATAAACTTTTTCAGGTAAACAACATTCTCGTCGTCTCTTTCTCTCTTCTGTTCCTCTGGTCACCGTGCAACTCGTGACCAGGTAGAGTGCGACAGTCTTTTGTAAAACAGTTTCCCAAATAAAACCGGTAGGGGGCGCTTTAGCAAGCGCAACTATGTACAGGGAAATTTTGGCCGTTCTCAGTCCCCGGCCAGGTAAAGGGAAAGGGATGGCTGCTCACAGTCCTCAGCCTGGTATGGAAAGGGTTACAGGTAACAGTTCGCTGGTCCCAACGGGGACTATTTTAGCAGCAACAACAGTTCCAGTTTCAGTTTCAGTTCCGATTCACTGTGCCCCGACGGGCAACTATATACAGTCTCCTGCTCTGCCGCACTCAACGGCGTCTGCCTCCTGCTCTTATCTTACGGCTGGTGGTTTCTTCAGACCCGTCCGGGTCCTCTTGCTCCTCCTCCTCGCACCGCAACTCCTCCTCCGTCAAGCGATGCACGTGGAGGGCGTAAGGTCCCTTGGCACACTTGTGCCGGGTGAACGTTACCTCATCTCCGACGTAGAGGTCACGGCCTTTGTGACCCTCTGGCAGGTGGGACTCGACGTCCCGTCGTGTAACGAAGACGTCACCCATGGTGTTCCGGTCCCTTATGAAGCCCCACCCATGCTGCGCATTAAACTTTATTACCGTCCCGATGGTACGGGGACGATCTGCTGCACGGGGGTCCCTTCTGGTCCGACTCTTTTGCTCCGCGCTGCGGGTCTGGGCCCATTGCTCTTTGGCCTGCCTCTCCTCCCGCTCTCTCTTGAACTCTGCCAGCTGTTGACGGCAACACTCTGTGCGCGCTGCGGCAGCTGCCCGAGTCTCTCCGGTGAACCCCATCAGATCTTCTCCCTTGGGGTCCCACGCAAATTGAGCCTCTTCTAGGGGAGGCGAGACCCGAGTCACGGGCTTTGGAGCCGGGATCAGGGGCTCACACAGGGGACCTAGTTGCTTCTGCCGCTCCAGCTCCAAGAATCCTTCGGGCCAGATGAAAGGCCGACCGTCCGGCCACGTTAGCTGGCTGAAGGGGTCCTCTCCCAGATGTGGCACCCTAGGTATTACGGGCGCGGGCGCGGTGGTGGTGGCGCCCGGGTTGCCCAGGCCTTGCGGCCAGGCCTGGGGCACCTGGAAGGTGAAGGGCACCGTTAGGACGGCGGCGCCCTGGGTTACCTGGCCTTGCGACCAGGCCGGAGGCTCCGCGGAGGTAGATGGCTCTGCTTTGGATGCGGCGCCCGGAAATGCTAGGCCCTGTGACCAGGCCGGAGGCTCCTCTTCCGGCGCCACGCTCCGGGTCACGATGCGTGACGTCATCGGGGTCGCGACGGCGGCTTCCGGTCGGGGCCTAGTCGGTGGCGGTGTCATGGCGGTCTCGGGTACGGCCGGGGGACCTTCGGGCTCTGCGACGGGGAGCTGGGGCAGGTAAGCGGTCTTCCGGTATGGGGTATAGGCATCCCCCTTACCTGCTGCCATGCGTCTCGCTCCCTCTTCTGCGCCGTCTCCGGCCTTGGGTCCCCCCGCGTCATCCGCAGAGGCAGTCGATGTCTTCTTCCAAGGGAGCGGGTTAAGTGGACGGGTTCCAGCTTGCTGGGCCATCTCCCGGCCCCACTCCGCCAGGATCTCCCTCTGCACTCGGGCCATCCTTTCCGCGAGGCCCTCCAGGGCACTCCGCGCGCACTCCCGATCTCGGGGAAGCTGCGCCAGGATCTCCGCTAAGCCTAGCGGGGTTGTTGACTCCAGCAGGCTCCTGACCATCGGGTCGGTGCTGCTCTGCTCTGTTTCCGGCAGGCTCCTGGCCATCGGGCCGGTGCTGCTCTGCTCTCCTCCTTCTTCCTCCAGCAGGCTCCTGGCCAGCGGGCCGGTGCTGCTCTGCTGCCGCTCCATTCCCGGGTCTACTCTTTCTCTCCTCGACTCCGGGTGAGCTTCTCCGCTACTCCTCATTAGACCTTTTGCCTCCGGGTGCGCTCGTTCTACACTGCTCCAGGCGACACCCATCTTCTCTCCTTTCTTTCGTCTCCTCCCACTTCGAGGGCGGTCCCGGGGCAACTCGGTGACTGTCAGCTCCAGGGGGAGTTCTTTCACGCTGACAGACACCTCCAGCATCACAGTCTCTGTTGGTGGGGGCGGTTTCCACTTTTGGCGCCATTTTCTGTCCCGGCCCACGATGGGAGGTTGCCTCTTGCTCTCCTTTGGCACGCCCATAATGGCGTCCGCTGCTCTTCCAAGGCGGGAAATCTGCGGTTTTGGCGGGAATCGCTTCCCAGTGGCGGGAAACTCGGCAGATGGCGGGAACAAGCTGGAAATGGCGGACAATCGGCGGGAAACGACTGGTGATGGAGTCCGATGGCGTGGACCCTCCGGAACCGGCGGGAGACTTCTTTCTGAGGTATACTTGCACTTTTCTTCAGGCACGCAGTACCCGGGTGTTGCGGGCACGTAATCCTGCCGACTACGCCAAAGTTGACGCGCCCCCTGGGACATATTCCTTTTTGAGGGGAATACCCGGCACCGGATCAGATGGGGGGTTGTAGTCTCCGAGCGGCTGTGACCCGGTCCCGTGCCCAGGGCGTCAAGCTCAGTGTTATGTGGCAGTCTTTACTGATGTTATTAAAGTTCGTTGTGTCGACTACGCCACCCGTTGTGATGCGGTTACTGTGGCCGCCGCTGCTGCAGGGTCCGCTGAGGCTGATGGTGGGTGCGCAGCCTGGTGGGATAACCCCCAACGGGTGGGGTATAGCCTCAGAGGGGACAGGCGCAGAGGATGGGGGTTGTGGTGGTGCGGTGCAGCCGGTAATGATGACAGACTCGGGTTGTGCAGTTAAGGGTCTTTACTTACTGCAGATGTTCCTGGTCACTCTAGCTCCAAGTGACCTCCCGAGCCGTGCTGCGTCCACCAGGTCCTGGATCCAGCCAACCCCCAAACAAGTCCGGAGCGTGGCCCTGAGCTCTCCCTCTGTCCTTTCTTCTGCCTTCCCCACCAGTGATCCGCCTAGGTCCAGCTCCCTCGGGCCTTCTGTGGGGCAACCTTTGGCCTCAGGTTCCCTGACCCTTCATGTGGTAAGCCTTCAGGGTGGATGTAGTGGGTGGCCGTGGCAGATGCTGCCCACAGCCTCCGGTCTCTGGCTAGGGATGTGTTTTCTACCCCCACCAGTTTGGGTTCCGGTACCCTTGTGCTGACTCCTCACCCGGTGATCTGATTTGGGTTCTTGGGTCCCTTCTTTGTCCCCCTCTGGGTCTTTCTGTACTCCACTCTCTCACTCTTCAGGCTCAGGTCTGTTCTGCTCCCTTGCTGCAGGCTGACTTCCTCTGCAGCAGACTTGTTCTCTGCACTGACTGACCCTGATCTTTGATGGTGCCCTCCTTATATAGCCCTCTATGTGTGAGCTCAGGTGACCAGCACCCAATGAGCTCCTACCACTACCCAGACTGCTCCCCCTATCTGCCCCTACACTACATGGGATGTTCCTCCCCCCTCCCACTCCAGCCAGGAACAGGCTCGGTCGCACCTGCACATTTCTAAGTGGGAGTGCCGTCGGCCTGCTCCTCTGGAATGGGATGTATGTAGTGCATGCAGTCTATCTGAGCTCAGTTCCACACTCCTTCCTTACCCGGGAGTGGAATATCACACCTCTGGGTTGAGGTGCAATACTCCTGTAGCAGCCGAATCCTCAGGGTGCTACAGTGTTACGGGGAACGGTTGCCTGCCTTCTGTCTGCGGCCACCACACTGCTTCTTCCTGCCTGTTGGGGTACTCTGCCTCCCTCCCCCTGTGTGCTGCTGGCCTCACTCTGCATGTCCTCCTTCCACGTTGGGTCAGTTACTAGATCATCCACCACCTCCTCCTCTTCCACTTGCGCACCATGATCCTCCTCCTCACTTCCTGGCAATTGTGTCTCGTCATCGTCCACCTCTTGTGACAGATTGCCAACGTCGACTTCCTGTGGCCGTGGCTGTTCAAATATTTGGGCATCGCAACATGGGATCTCCTCTTCCACCACTTCAAGCGTATCAGGCGAGGGGCCCAAATATGGAAATGGACCAGTGAACAGCTCTTCAGAGTGTCCAAGTGTGGGATCACTTGCTGTCTGACGACACTCGGCATGGTGGGAGGAAGGAGCATCAGGGTGAGGAGGAGTATGCGGTCGAGACTCACGGCTACTAAGAGTTGACCGTGTGGAAGACAGACCGGAGGTGGTGGTGCCCAGGTAACTGGAAGTATTGTCTGCTATCCAATTAATAACCTGTTCACACTGATCAGTTCTCAATACTGGTGTTGTTCTGTGCTTCCCTAGTAATTCGGTCAAGAAGTGGGAGCGAGAAGATGTGGCTGTTGGTTGTGGCACATTTTCACCTTGGCCACGGCCCCGTCCTCTGCACGAACCATCACCAGAACGTCCACTTCCACGTCCCTTGCCACGCGCCTTGCCCATGGTAAATGAAGTAAAATAGCTTACACTTGCACTATCAATGGAAAAAGGGTAATAAAGAGTAGATTAGAACCGTGGAAGAGGAAAACCACAGTTATTGTTTACTGGGGTATACCACACTTTTTTAAATAGAGATATTTGCGGCTGAACAGTGAGCGACACACTCAAACTGCTTTTTTTTTAGATACCAAAGGCCCAAAACTGGATAGTACAGCGATTTGACCCGTGGAACTGCGAAACCACACTGGGATGTCGGGCCTACACAAGACTATTTTCAACAGATATATTTTTGTGTCACAACAGTCAGGAGACACTACTGTTTTTCTTTACGGAAAAAACTACCAAAACCTGAATAATAGAGATTTTTTACCGTGGAACAGCAAAACCACAGTTATAATTTACTGGTGTATACCAGGCTTTTTAAAATATATATATATTTGCGGCTGAACAGTGAGCGACACACTCAAACTGTTTTTTTTAGATACAAATGGCCCAAAAGTGGATAATACAGAGGTTTGTACCGTGGAACTGCAAAACCACACTTGTATTTCTCGAGCCTACACCAGACTATTTTCAAAAGATATATTTGTGTCTGAAAAATCAGGGAGACACTATTTTTTTTTTTTACAGCAAAAAATGCAAAAAGCAGGATAATAGAGATTTTTTACCGTGGAACAGCAAAAGCACACTTCTGTCTCTCTGGCCTACACCAGACTATTTTCAACAGATATATTTGTGTCTGAAAAATCAGGGAGACACTATTATTATTTTTATACAGCAAAAAATGCCAAAAACAGGATAATAGAGATGTTTTACCGTGGAACATCAAAACCACAGTAATAATTTACTGGTGTATACCAGGCTTTTTAAAATATATATGTATTTGCGGCTGAACAGTGAGCGACACACTCAAACTGTTTTTTTTAGATACAAATGGCCCAAAAGTGGATAATACAGAGGTTTGTACCGTGGAACTGCAAAATCACACTTGTATTTCTCGGGCCTACACCAGACTATTTTCAACAGATATATTTGTGTCTGAAAAATCAGGGAGACACTATTTTTTTTTTTTTTACAGCAAAAAGCAGGATAATAGAGATTTTTTACCGTGGAACAGCAAAAGCACACTTCTGTCTCTCTGGCCTACACCAGACTATTTTCAACAGATATATTTGTGTCTGAAAAATCAGGGAGACACTATTATTATTTTTATACAGCAAAAAATGCCAAAAACAGGATAATAGAGATGTTTTACCGTGGAACATCAAAACCACAGTAATAATTTACTGGTGTATACCAGGCTTTTTAAAATATATATGTATTTGCGGCTGAACAGTGAGCGACACACTCAAACTGTTTTTTTTAGATACAAATGGCCCAAAAGTGGATAATACAGAGGTTTGTACCGTGGAACTGCAAAATCACACTTGTATTTCTCGGGCCTACACCAGACTATTTTCAACAGATATATTTGTGTCTGAAAAATCAGGGAGACACTATTTTTTTTTTTTTTACAGCAAAAAGCAGGATAATAGAGATTTTTTACCGTGGAACAGCAAAAGCACACTTCTGTCTCTCTGGCCTACACCAGACTATTTTCAACAGATATATTTGTGTCTGAAAAATCAGGGAGACACTATTATTATTTTTATACAGCAAAAAATGCCAAAAACAGGATAATAGAGATGTTTTACCGTGGAACATCAAAACCACAGTAATAATTTACTGGTGTATACCAGGCTTTTTAAAATATATATATATTTGCGGCTGAACAGTGAGCGACACACTCAAACTGTTTTTTTTAGATACAAATGGCCCAAAAGTGGATAATACAGAGGTTTGTACCGTGGAACTGCAAAACCACACTTGTATTTCTCGGGCCTACACCAGACTATTTTCAACAGATATATTTGTGTCTGAAAAATCAGGGAGACACTATTTTTTTTTTTTTACAGCAAAAAATGCAAAAAGCAGGATAATAGAGATTTTTTACCGTGGAACAGCAAAAGCACACTTCTGTCTCTCTGGCCTACACCAGACTATTTTCAACAGATATATTTGTGTCTGAAAAATCAGGGAGACACTATTATTATTTTTATACAGCAAAAAATGCCAAAAACAGGATAATAGAGATGTTTTACCGTGGAACATCAAAACCACAGTAATAATTTACTGGTGTATACCAGGCTTTTTAAATTATATATGTATTTGCGGCTGAACAGTGAGCGACACACTCAAACTGTTTTTTTTAGATACAAATGGCCCAAAAGTGGATAATACAGAGGTTTGTACCGTGGAACTGCAAACCCACACTTGTATTTCTCGGGCCTACACCAGACTATTTTCAACAGATATATTTGTGTCTGAAAAATCAGGGAGACACTATTTTTTTTTTTTACAGCAAAAAATGCAAAAAGCAGGATAATAGAGATTTTTTACCGTGGAACAGCAAAAGCACACTTCTGTCTCTCTGGCCTACACCAGACTATTTTCAACAGATATATTTGTGTCTGAAAAATCAGGGAGACACTTATTATTTTTATACAGCAAAAAATGCCAAAAACAGGATAATAGAGATGTTTTACCGTGGAACATCAAAACCACAGTAATAATTTACTGGTGTATACCAGGCTTTTTAAAATATATATATATTTGCGGCTGAACAGTGAGCGACACACTCAAACTGTTTTATTTAGATACAAATGGCCCAAAAGTGGATAATACAGAGGTTTGTACCGTGGAACTGCAAAACCACACTTGTATTTCTCGGGCCTACACCAGACTATTTTCAACAGATATATTTGTGTCTGAAAAATCAGGGAGACACCTTTTTTTTTTTTTAAAGCAAAAAATTCAAAAAGCAGGATAATAGAGATTTTTTACTGTGGAACAGCAAAAGCACACTTCTGTCTCTCTGGCCTACACCAGACTATTTTCAACAGATATATTTGTGTCTGAAAAATCAGGGAGACACTATTATTATTTTTATACAGCAAAAAATGCCAAAAACAGGATAATAGAGATGTTTTACCGTGGAACATCAAAACCACAGTAATAATTTACTGGTGTATACCAGGCTTTTTAAAATATATATATATTTGCGGCTGAACAGTGAGCGACACACTCAAACTGTTTTTTTTAGATACAAATGGCCCAAAAGTGGATAATACAGAGGTTTGTACCGTGGAACTGCAAAACCACACTTGTATTTCTCGGGCCTACACCAGACTATTTTCAACAGATATATTTGTGTCTGAAAAGTCAGGGAGACACTATTTTTTTTTTTTTTTACAGCAAAAAATGCAAAAAGCAGGATAATAGAGATTTTTTACCGTGGAACAGCAAAAGCACACTTCTGTCTTTCTGGCCTACACCAGACTATTTTCAACAGATATATTTGTGTCTGAAAAATCAGGGAGACACTATTATTATTTTTATACAGCAAAAAATGCCAAAAACAGGATAATAGAGATGTTTTACCGTGGAACATCAAAACCACAGTAATAATTTACTGGTGTATACCAGGCTTTTTAAAATATATATATATTTGTGGCTGAACAGTGAGCGACACACTCAAACTGTTTTTTTTAGATACAAATGGCCCAAAAGTGGATAATACAGTGGTTTGTACCGTGGAACTGCAAAACCACACTTGTATTTCTCGGGCCTACACCAGACTATTTTCAACAGATATATTTGTGTCTGAAAAATCAGGGAGACACTATTTTTTTTTTTTTTTACAGCAAAAACTGCAAAAAGCAGGATAATAGAGATTTTTTACCGTGGAACAGCAAAAGCACACTTCTGTCTCTCTGGCCTACACCAGCCTATTTTCAACAGATATATTTGTGTCTGAAAAATCAGGGAGACACTTATTATTTTTATACAGCAAAAAATGCCAAAAACAGGATAATAGAGATGTTTTACCATGGAACATCAAAACCACAGTAATAATTTACTGGTGTATACCAGGCTTTTTAAAATATATATATATTTGCGGCTGAACAGTGAGCGACACACTCAAACTGTTTTTTTTTAGATACAAATGGCCCATAGAACTGCAAAACCACACTTCTATTTCTCTGGCCTACACCAGACTATTTTCAACAGATATATTTGTGTCTGAAAAATCAGAGGCACACTTTTTTTTGGGGGGGGGGGGGCACCAAAAGGTTAATAAGATGGGTATTTGTACATTGTGAAGGAGGAAAAAAAAAAGAGGATTTAGATAAAAAAAAAGGATTTTTCCTGGCCCCCGGGACCTGGAGCTAAGTCCAGCAATTTCAGCAACAGGAGCAGCACACAGGACTGTAATGCAGCGTTTGCTGGTATAACCACTGCGTCTCCTATACAGCCTGCCTGCCTGCCTGCCTGATATACCTGGGATGGATATTAGTCCTGATAAGGACTGTTTGTTTGATCTGGCAGCCTTTACAGACCCTACACTAACTATTTTGCAGGATATATCTCTCCCTAAATCAGCAGCGCTGTCCCTACACTGTCTGATCCGGAGCGACTGTGTCCAAGATGGCAGCGCCCGGTTTTAAATACTCGAGGTGACGCTGTGCGGCCAGCCAATCACTGTAATGCCCACAAACAACATGTCTGCGGCATTACAGTGACTGGCTGGCAATCCCTGCATGTTCATTGGCTCTGTAAAGAGCGCCAAACATGCAGGGCGGAGACGCGAGCTCCCGCCCGAGTAACCCGGAAATGCTCGGTGCTCGCCGAACATCCCAAGTAGCGTGATGCTCGGACGAGTACCGAGCAGTGTCGAGCATGTTCGCTCAACACTAATAGTTGCACATTTGCTGTATTCTTTGTGGAGCAGTGTTTTATATGGCTAATAAAAGCTAAGTTTTAATATTTTTTCTACTAAACAAACCTTTACGCTGGATCATTTGCACTTTTCCCTTGTCTGACTACACTTACGTTTCGCCCTGGTACCACTTATCTGCATCTCCAAACGTTTCCCATTTCTCTATTATACTTTTCAAATTACATTTTGAGACTTTCTCCTCCTGTTGTTGCACATATTTTTTTTCCCTTCATCTGCACAGGTATCATTAATCTATCAACTATAATGGCCGTACCAGGTTCTGCAGGTCCTGTATCCCGTACACATGACGTGGGCAGTGCACGGCATGCCGCTAGTTTTTATTCTGAGTGCTCTTATATACGGTGGTAGTTTTACACAATGTTGAGCCTGTGATCTGCAGAGTGAAATCTCTGACTGCTAGAACAGAAGTATACGGCAGATTCTGCAGCATGGATACATAAAGGACGTCCTGGGGGTATATACCTCCCTCCAACACTCGTCCAGTCTCTGCCTCACACTAGAGACATTTATAACAACTCCAGGACTATGGAGCTGGTCATTTTCTCATAATCTGTGGCCATTATTAGTGATCTCGCATTGTACGGTAATATCACCCTGGAGGTTGTGATGTATTTAGTGTAATAGCGCCATCTAGAATATACAGTATATATCAGGCGATACCATGCTTTCTATAGTTAGTCGTCTTCTGTGCCCTCTATAGATATATATTATACTTTATATTTCTTTATAATAATTTATAATAAATTACTCGATAGTTTTACAGCTTTATGATGTTTATTAATCTGCTGTAATAATAAAAGAAAGTCCAACCTTACAGTGGACACAGGTGGAAGTGTCCTCCATGATGGTGTAGGCTGAGGTGGAGCAAGTATATAGTCAGTGGGGGATCAAGATGACCAGTATTCCCCAGGGTTCCTTGTTATCAGGGAGGGACCCGGTGTATGCAATCAAAAGATCTTATCCTCTGGCCGGCTGTGTGCCATCAACAGGTAATGATCCTCTGTCCGGCTGTGTGCCATCAACAGGTAATGACCATCCGGCAGTGCGACATCAACTGGTCATCACCCTCCAGCTGTGTGCCATCAACAGGTAATGACCATCCGGCAGTGCGCCATCAACAGGTAATGACCCTCTGGCTATGGCCATCAATAGGTCATCACCCTCCGGCTGTGTGCCATCAACAGGTAATGACCATCCGGCAGTGCGCCATGAACAGGTAATGACCATCCGGCTGTGTGCCATCAACAGGTAATGATCCTCTGTCCGGCTGTGTGCCATCAACAGGTAATGACCCTCTGGCTATGGCCATCAATAGGTCATCACCCTCCGGCTGTGTGCCATCAAATGTTTTTATCTTCTGTCCAGTTTTGTGCCATCAAGAGGTAATGACCCTCCAGCTGTGGGCCATCAACAGGTCATCACCCTTCGGCATTTAGGCTTCTTGTCTTCTGTAAGATGCGATTCTTGAGTCTCCTGATGTTAAAAAATATTTAAAAAATCACCAATTAAACTAATAATCTATCTAGTACATAAGCATCACAATTTATAATCTATCTAGTGCATAAGTAGGACAATTTAGCTCACAGAACATACACTATGCTAAAACATTAGACCCTACAAGCAGAAATTTGCTAAACTAACATAAATATAACTGACAAATCAGTAGAAAAATCGCTACCAATGGCACAGCTCTCTTCACATCAACCTGTAACCATAGTAGATAAGAAATAGAGGACAATGCTCATAGTCAGTTATCAACAATTCGGCATGGGGCATCCCAACAGAGACATTATAATATCTAGTAGATTATAGATGGCAATAGAATTTACCAACAAGCACATAGTACGCCAAACTCAAGTACATAGAATGCCAAACCTCGACACGTTTTCCTAAAATAGGTTCATCAGAAGCACATACTAGACAGTGATACTTAGCAAAGCGTTCATAGATATATGCGCCATATGATAAGGTGCTAAAGTGCAAGTGTGTGACAAAATATCCATTCGATTTCAGGTGCAATGCTGCATTGTATGTAGTAAGATGGTGCCCATCAGACAGCATGTATAGGACTAACCTGTGATGAAAACACGAGCAATGGGAAAGTTCAAGCAGTTGCCTTCTCAATCTTCCTCGCCTCTAAGACATCTAAGGAAACATCTTCTCCTCTTGATTTTGGGTTGAGGTGTTGTAGGCATTTCAGGCTCTGGCATTCTAGGTTCTGACATACTAGGTTCTGACATGCTAGGTTCTGGTGTTCTAGGTTCTGGTGCTCTTGGCTCTGGAATTCTGGATTGTTGGCTTCTCTGAAAAATCAGTAACCTCTCTTTATGCTCCGTGGAACTTCGAGGTCTTCTTCCTATATTGTTGTGAGGGATCGCTCTGACCCAGACAATATCACTGAACGCCACTTTATAGTTGCAATTAGGAACCTTTTTCGCATCCTGCGGTGCAGGAGCCATGGATGGAGTAGAACATTTGCCATTGGGCAGGACAGTTGTTCTCCTGGAATCTTGCTCCTGAATCTGAGGGATGCAAATCGGCTCCTTACAAGCACTTTGTTCCTTCAGAATGGTTTTGTTCTCAGGAGTTTTCTGATTGTTTCACCAGGTTCAGACATTGCCCACTTTCTCAGGACAAGACTTAAGGCCAAATACTCTAGTATTGTCAGTAGTGTCATCACCGCAACAAAAACTGCGTCACGGAAGAGCCAAAGAGGAAGATTGATGGAAGCTTGATAGGTGCTTCTCCTGAGATCCACGGGTAGTGGGTCATCCTATAATAAAGAAAAAAAAACATAATAAAGTCCTGTATATTTATTATACCCAATCCAGTCAAACAGAGAGCCCTTGTTATTATACAGTGATGGATACATTATCAAGCAACTTTCAGAAATATCCCATTGAGAAGATCAGGAAGAAGTTTGGGATTCACCTCCAGGGTCCATGGAATATTATTTACAGTTGGACTTTCATATGACGGACGGTCACGTGTCCAGTATGAGAAGTCCTGCAAGAGGCGATATTCTCATTAGCTGATCCTTGTGACCTCCATATTGATGAGAATATACTCGCCCTCAGTGTACTGTAATGTGGGGGGTAGAGCAACGTAAAGCACAGAAATGATAGGATGATACTCATCATCTCCAGAGGTCTCTCAGCACCAAGGTATGGTCAATGAGATACAAGCTGCAGATGGGCCGAGGCTTCTAATATACCCAGGGGTGACATCACAAAGCCCTCTGTGACATCATTGCACAGTTCTATCCATCATGTCACTGATACTTTGGACCTAACTAAATGTCTAAAAGAGAACCCTTCCACATGATTTCCAATCATGGAGCAGCTTCAGTTTTTCAAGAAAAGTTAAAAAAATATAATCTGTGCTGTGATTGGTCACAATGGCACATGAAGCAGAACGTCTTTAGATCTTTTAAAGGGAAAGTGTCAGCAATTTTTTACAATTGTAAAATTGTAAAGTATTTATATTTATATATAAATACACATATATATATTTAAAAAGGTTTCAATGGTATAAAATCTGAAAAAAATATTTTAACTGTTTTGATGTTTTCATCTTGTAAACACTAGGGGGAGCAGCTGCTGACATTTCCATGAAAACAGAATACAGCTAGCTCGCATTACGACTGCAGTAAAAGTGGGCGGGATCTGCTCACATGGGTGTGATGTCACTCCTCCCCTTCTGGGCGTTTGCAAAAAGGTAAATGAGACTGTAGTTTAGGATCACAGTGCGGAGCGATCACTGGTGACTGCAAAGTGATATATAAGGGACAACACCAAAGTCATTAATCACTACAAGGACAAAGCAGGAATGTGGGAGTCAGAGGGGTCACCCCACACTTATATCCCCTCTGACTGTCACTTCCTAAGCTCCTTTCCCTGCCATAACCTCTTATTCCCGCAGGTAAATTCTTACAGGACCCCCCTCCCCATCCCCTTCCCCTGCCGCAGCTGATTCTAAACGTCCTCCATATGTAATAATAGACAGGTACTCACCGGCAGCCTATGGTAATTCACAGGGTAGAACAGGGTACAGCACAGAAACAATATGGCGATCCTCATTGTCTCCAGGGGGTATCTCAGCACCAAGATATGGCCAATGAGAAATGAGCTTCAGGTGGATGGAGCCCCCTTATATACCCCAAGGGTGACATCACAACGCCCTCTGTGACATCATCACCAACAACATTCCGTCACATGACATCACCCAGCACCAGCATCATGTGACCCAGCATAAATAGAAAGTCCTTGTTGCCTATAGCAACTATTCAAAACTAAGTTTAAACTTTTCCAACAGCTAAAGGCGGCTCTGTGATGGCAGTTTCTTCTTGTGGACGGTTGTGATAAATCTGCAGAACATCTGCATAACGCGACATGTAGAAAATCCTGTCTTTTCCCCTCTGTTCTTCCTCTGGTGCTACAGAGACGGATAGAAGGAGCTTTTCCAGACCTTACAGTGCACAATATGGGACCTAATCACTGATATCCCAGATCTCCTCAGTACAAGCATACCGCCAACCTATGAGGACTAGAAAGAGGGCGAAACCATGCGGCACGCGTAGTCTGACCACGCCCCTATCCACACCCCAAGCCACGCCCTTTTTATACCTTGGCAGGAGGAGATGTCTGTACAAAGCGCAAGTTATCAAAAGACTGAAGGAACACTTTATCAACATGACTTCGGAATGTATGACTATACGGCCTACTATACACAGCCCACTGAACCCCCCCACTTACTATAAATAAAAACCACCACACTGTGACATTGGATATAATGGCCACAGCAGCCTCATTTATTATATAACAGCATGTAAACATAAATAACATTAATTAACATTAAATTAACTCTGAAAAGGAGGAGGGGGAATTGAAGGCTCCACCATTTTTTGGAGAAAAACTGCAACAAACAGCTCCACCATGCCACCCCTAGCCGCACCGCAACCGGCCCAGGGGGACCCAGCTGACTGTTGCCCATCCAGAAATGTCCCGCTGAGACCTCGCTCAGTAGGGACCTGTTTTAAATTTTTAACACCCGCTTAACACCGATGGGAGTCACCCATCCCTGCAGTGGGCTCCCCCGTCCTCCTTCGATGTAAGCAACCGCCTTCAAAACCCCCCTCCTTTTCCGCCATAGCGAGCAGGCATGACACCTTATGCCTGAGA
Organism: Phyllobates terribilis; assembly: GCF_046119375.1. Taxonomy (NCBI): domain Eukaryota; kingdom Metazoa; phylum Chordata; class Amphibia; order Anura; family Dendrobatidae; genus Phyllobates; species Phyllobates terribilis. The sequence continues at coordinate 2,009,897 of NW_027362829.1, forward strand.
GTCCCGCCATACTAAAAGTGCCTTTTCAACTCCCTCCATCAATGCTAATGCCCATATATCTATGCCAATATCATTCAAATGGACCCCATCAGACCGCAGAAATTCCCTAGACGGAACTTCCAGATCCCGATGACGAACCACAACCCCCCCATGCAGAGCAATGAATCGGAAAACCTCCCTATTCACCTTGCTCCAAGCTTTATTTATCCTTTCGACTGACCTGGCGTGTCGCCATGCCAGGCGTGCGACGATGTCCGACCATACGAGCACTAATCCCGGATAGGTTTCCAAAAGCCTCAGGCAGTCAAACTTGACGTCACGGATCAAGTCTCTAGACGTCCTGGAGCCCAAGTCATTCCCACCCGCATGCAAAATGAGTATATCCGGAGGCCTATCCAAATTAGCATAAAAATGAAATTCGGGCATTACCCGGCTCCACAGCAAACCCCTGATACCGATCCACCGAACCGTCGCAACCTCCTTCGTTATGCCCAACTGGCGCCCCGCCAGTCTTGCGTCGGCCCGAATGGAACCCCAATATACATACGAGTGACCTAGCACCCAGATCAACCGAGGGGGTCCGGAAACATAAAACAAAGGGGGGGGGGATGTAAAGAAGAAAAGAAACTCGTTACCACATAATAACACTATCAAAAAATTTGGGAAAAATCTTATAACATATGAGGCCGGACATAAGACCGATACCTCGCCGACTCCCAGCGACCAATCTTTTTCACAGCTTTAACCCCCAAACCCCAGCGAGCAGCCTCAGTGGCGGCCCCAATCCGAAACGAATGAGAACCAAACTCCAAACCATTCAGACCACAACTAGCTAAATCCCGCTTGAAGATGGTAATAAACTGATACACCGATAATGCAGATCCATCTTGATGTAACAAAAAGGCACCCGATGATGGACCTCTCACCTCCAGAAATGCAGAAACCCATCTCACCGGGCATTCAAACAAACCGTCCACAGCCCACAATTCCACCAAACAACCCTTACCAGCTGTATCGGTTTTTGACCGCCTCAAATAACACCGTACTGCCTACTCCGAGCACACTACTTCCTTCCATAACAGCCCGCCATGACACTTAACATTCTTGCTCACCAATTCGCTTATCCTAAATGCCCCAAAAAACGCCAGAACAAAGGCCGCCCCAAATGGCCGACGTTCATATTTAGAACAACACACACCGCTAAGGCAACGCAAAAGCTGACCCAGTATTTCAAACGATACCGGGCGCCGCAAATCACGTACCGGATAGCTCCTCCGAAATGCCTTCATCGCCTGTCGAACCAAGAAATCCTTGGTAAAGTCCCTCCAACCACTTAACTTAAAGAAGAAGGCCAAACCTGCTAACCTACCAGCTACAGCTGAGCCCGACAAAACCCTCCTGAAATGCCCTGCCGATCATGTACAACAATAAATAGGGACGGTCCGCTTCAGTCACCTGCTCACCTGCCGACTCCTCTAGCTCCTGCCAAAGACGCCACGCAGAAACATCAAGACCAAGTACTGGGGTTAACAGAACACCTCACCAAATTCAACGCTGCACGGACACTAGATCCCACAACCACCGGGGCCAATCGGTTTCCAACTGCTCCGCGTCCGGCGCCAGTTCCCAAAAACGATCCCACTGGAAGGGAGACAATGCATCCGCTATTGAATTCTGAACACCCGGTACATGAACAGCACAAAACCAGACATTAAAATCCAAATACCTGAGCACTAGATGGCGCAAAAGAGACAGAACCGGCAATGAAACAGCTGACAAGTTGTTAATACAATGCACTACACTCAAGTTGTCACAGAAGAAACGCACTTTCTTGTTCCTCAGCTCAGAGCCCCAAACCTCCAAAGCCACCACAATAGGAAACATTTCCAGCAATGCCATGTTTCTTGTCAATCCTGCATCCTTCCATGATTCCGGCCACTCTCCCACACACCATTTTCCACCGAAATAGGCCCCAAAACCATAACAACCTGACGCGTCTGTAAACAAAACCAGATCCACATTAGAAACGACTTGATCCATCCAAACCGACCTGCCATTATAAGATTGAAGAAAATCTGCCCAAATGGACAAATCCGCCTTGTGTTCCAAATTCAATCTTACAAAATGCAACGGATGTTTAATGCCTGCTGTCGCCTGAGCCAACCTACGTGAAAAAACTCTTCCCATAGGTAAAATCCTGCACGCAAAATTTAACTTACCCAAAAGAGATTGCAGTTGGCGCAGGCGCAATTTCTTTGCCCGCAAAGCCTCTTGGACACAAGACTTCAGATCTAACAACTTGTCCTCTGGCAAGCGGCATTCCATCCTGACGGAATCCAATTCAATGCCCAAAAACTTCAAAACTGTGGATGGGCCCTCCGTTTTCTCCGGGGCCAACGGAATGCCAAAGCGAGATGCTACCTGTTCAACCGTCCTAAGCAGCAAAGAACAAACTGAGAACCCAGCTGGCCCAATACACAAAAAGTCATCTAAATAGTGCAATACGGAGTCCAAGCCAGATTCCTCCCTAACTACCCATTCAAGAAAACAACTGAACTTTTCAAAGTAGGAACATGAGATCGAACATCCCATCGGTAGACAACAATCCACGTAACAATGACCGTCCCAAAAACAACCAAGTAAATTAAAACTGTCTGGGTGTACCGGAAGCAGACGAAAAGCGGACTCAATGTCAGTTTTTGCCATGAGAGATCCTTTTCTCAGTCTCCGCACCCAGTCCACGGCCTTGTCAAAAGAAATATACGATACAGATGCCAAATCTGGATCAATACCATCATTAACTGAACTACCATGAGGATACGACAAGTGATGGATTAACTGAAACTTGTTAGGCTCCTTTTTGGGCACTACGCCCAGAGGAAAAACACATAAACACGGCAACGGAGGTTCCAAAAAAAGGACCAGCCATGCGACCTAACTTAATTTCCTTATCCAATTTTTCCTTAACAACTGCCGCATGCATCCGAGCCGAAATCAAATTCTTAGGCCGCACCGTACGTGGCACAACTGCAGACGGAATCCTGAAGCCAAAATTAAACCATCCCTCAACAACACAGCTGCTTCCTTATCTGGATACCTACTTAGAAAAGGAAGCATCCGATCTATTCTCACTGGTGTCCTCCCTTTTTGAAAAAGAGTCGCTTGATTTTTTCTTTCCTTTCTTAAAGCACTTGGAATGGCTGTGGGACCCTCCGCAGCCTGAACATTCGTGCTTAAACTTACAGTCTGTGCCAAAACAGCATTCCCGCTCGTTAAACTGCCAGCACAGTCCCTTCCTGGAGCCTGACGAGGATGCCGCCGAATTGGCAGAACCGCCGCTACTCCCAGGAAAGGACTGCGAGGCCGACCTTGGTGCTGCCATCAATCGCAACCACAAACTAATCTCCTTGTGGTACCACCGTAAACTCGGACGGACTGCCTTTCTTTGCCTAAACTGTTCATCATACCTCAGCCAGGCCGTCCTGCCATAAACATGGTATGCTTCACTAATCGAATCTAAATAACAAAATAATGCAGAACAGTTCTCCGGAGCTTTCTCCCCAATGACACTCGCTAGTGTGGTAAACGCCTGCAGCCAATTTTGAAAAGTGCGAGGAATCAGACGATAACGCCTGCGCTCCTCCTCATCCTTCTTACTCTCATCTGGCTTTACCCTGTCCAAATTAAACTTCTCCAACGGTAACAAAGAAAAAATTTCCACGTACTCATCCTTCCATATTTTTTCTCGCACCTCCTGCTTTAAATGAGCTCCCAAGGGGCCATCAAAGCACACATACACCTCGCCCCTCGCTCTGTCATCCAACCGCACTGTATCCACTGGAGTCGCCACAGCCGCTGGTGCCGCAACCGTCTCATTATCTGCAACTGGCGCGGGAATACCTCCACTCACAACTGCCGGGGTCTCCGCAACTGGCCCTGAACCTCCAGCACCACCCTGCCAAACTCCGCTAGGACCTGCCGCAGGTGACAAAAAACCCTGCACCATGCTAAGAAATTCCGACACAACGTCACTACCCGTCACCCTGTCAGCCACCAAGCCCCTCTGAAAATACCGCTCCCTCTGATCTACATCATCCTTATTCCCCCAAGGCGCATTTAAACCATGTGACTTACCAGGCTGACTATGAGGAAGCCTCGGAACAACCGTTTCGTGTCCTCTGCGGCGATCGTCCCCACTCTCTTCACTGCGAGATGAAATCTGGCCCTCTTCTTCAGAGGCAGAGTCAGGCTCGGGGACATCGCCAGGTAAACCCGACGGAGTCAACCCACCGCTAGACCTGGACCTCCTATCCACAATAGCGCGCTGTCTGGGAGGAGGAGAGACTTCAGCTGCACGCCTGCAGCCCGCATCCCTAGCAGCAATCTGCCCTCTCCCATGGACATCGCACCGGTGCTCGGTGCTACCGACATCCCGGGTGGGTCGTCTCCTGGCCCCCCGCACTGGTCTTCCCGATCTCCGCCGCCGGGGTCCTGCTGATCCTGACGCCTGGGCCCGGTGCGGTTGCACCTGCCGTTCTTCTGGGTCAGCTCCAACTGACCGGTACTGCTTTGCTTTCCCCGCTGCATGTGCCCGGCACGGCTGTGCCTGCCACTCACCTGAAATAGCTCTGGCTGACCTATTCACCCTCCTGCCTCCTTCTGCTCCCTGGGTCCGGCATCCTTCAGGCTCAGCTCTCCTTCCCCTGGCTGCTCGCTGGGCCCGAAGTGGATGCCCCGGCCGTTCATATAATGTATCTCTCCCTCCTTCAGCAGCAGAGGCCCTGCTCTCCTGAGCAGCCTGCACTTCCTGGATAGTGGTGCCACATGACCGGGATGACCTCACAGGGGGGGCGGAGCCAACAACGTCACTCACCCCGGCCTCTGGATGATGCCGACGCTGAGTGATTCTTCCAGAGCGGCGTGAGGCAGATGGGGGCTGGGGTTGTGCCTGTGATCCGGAGGAGTCCCTGGAGGGGCTTTGCAACTGGTGCCTGGTCTGGGAAGTCCCTTCCGGGCTGAGTCTCTCCGGCGGCCTGAACCTCCTTGCACCTCTCTGAGGTGCTGCGGGTGCAGCCACCTCTCCGGCCGTCTCTTCAGTGTTCCATCGCTGCAGCTGATCCTGGAGCCACAGCTGTCCCTGCTCTCAGCCAAGGAACGGATCTCCTGCAAAAGAGCCTGCATTCCTCAGGACCCGACGTAGATTCAGGTATGTTAAACTTTTCCCGAATGGACTACCCCCACCACCCCTCACCTTGTATACCCCCCACAGAGATACCCCCCACTAGCCAACCAGATAACCCTGTACTATCCCCCTGCCCCTATACTCCTCCCTTACAAATTCGCGCCCAAAACTCTATTCCTTACATTAACCCCTTACCACCCCAAATTACGGCCTAGCAGACCTCCTGAGTCATGCGGTCCTCCCCTTAAGCCCCCTATGGGGGGATGCAGCCCGGGCCATACTTGAATGAAGGTTTTGAAGGGCATCCACTGTCCTGGCACTACCAGAAGTTCCACAACCAATCTTATAAGGACACTAAGTTTTGTGGGATCCGATTAGTCCCCAGAAAATGGAGGGGAGGTGATTACCTGAGATTAATGTCGCGGATGGAATCCAAATGGTTCTTCACATTAAATAGCTTGGCTCTGAAGGGCCTTAATCACGAGTCAGCTGTATGCGTTTAACTCACAGCGGTATATACTGTATGTATTTTTTATCCCAGTATCAATTGAACATTTACATTGCACTTTTATGAACCTCCTTATATTTTATCAATATAATATGTCTTTTGGATATATTCCTTTGAATCCACCTATTTTATATATGTATTTGTTTCTATACATTGATACCCCTATTGGAGATACAATACAATGTTTTCATTTTTCTCCTTCATGTTTTCCTTTTTATCTCTTGATGGTACTAAGTGCCGAATTTATACTATCCTGGTAATATGCACTGATTAACAGACTGTTTTTTTATAGCCATCAGAAATATAAGTATATAATTTTTATTCATTTTTAACTAATTGTGAAAGTTTGAGCAAAGTCTTTTTTATTATTATTTTTTTCACACACAGTCTATTCTTATTGGAATTCTATCTTAGTTCTATTGCACCTCCATATGTCCTTTTGCACCGTCTTGATAGTATTGGATCTTCCTCCATTTCTTTGGTTGTATTATCTTTGTGGGGGGCGTTTGGACTTTATTATGTTACCAGTTTGACTACCAGCGAGAAGCTGATGAAGAGGAACTGTGAGTCCTCGAAACGCGTAGTTTTTTTTGGCCTATACAGGACATCGAAGGAGAAGGAGAGAGTCAATGCACAGGGATAAGCCCTCCTGATATCCAGAAGATATATATAACCATATCATATTATTGATACAAAATATAAATGCACAGAGTCAATAAAATCACTTAAAAACACCAAACCCCATCCTTACTTTGCAAGATACCTATTCCAAAGGTGTATCTAGGTTTTCTGGCACCCGGTGCAGCAGGGGCTGGCTGGCACATTTTAGCCTGGGGGGCAAGCACACAGCAGTGGCCCATGAGTAGCGGCCCATCCTTAACATGTTTATTACCAGATGCATCATAAGCCTATATTCACACGACCGTATTGTCTAAGTGTTGCCCGTGAAAAAAGCTGACAGCACTTGGACCAGTTCAGATGAGTGTTTGTAGTGGTCAGACATAGTACATATTATTCTTATGTATTACTATTTTTAAAGCAGATATACCTTTTTAGAGATGTAGTACCAGGGGCGGACCTACCGCCCGTGCAGCCGGTTCATTGAATGGGGGCCCCCGAGGGAGAGGGGGCCCCTCCAGCCTCCAGCAGGGCCGCCATCATGGCATGACTGTCCTGACTCCAGCATGGGGCCCGGCCGGTCGGGGCCCCCTCGGAGCCCCTCTTGTGCGTCTCCTCATGGGGCCCCCCCCCCGCAGGACCCCCCGGCGTCACATGACCGGAGATGTGCCTGCGCTCAGCATGGGCCCCATTCTGAGCGCAGGGACATCTCCGGTCATGTGACGGCACCGGCACAATACTTACCCCTCCCCGTGCCTCCGCAGCGTCTGCCGCGTCCTCTGACTGTGACGTCTCAGGTCAGAGGGCACGGTGACGTCTTTACACCGCGCGCTCTCTCCTGAGCTGTCACATCACAGAGCGAGAAGACGCGCGCAACGCTGGAGTTCGGATTAGCAGCAAGTAAGAAGTGAGGTGAGTATTTGATTTTTTTTTTTATATGTATGGGTGCATGGGGCATTTAATGGTGGGGGGAGAGTGGGTGTGACATCCTGTATGTGGCATTATATGGAGGAGGTGGTGTAACATCTTGCATGGGGCATTATATAGGGGGGGGGATTGGCATCCTGAATGGGGCATTATATGGGGGAGGGGGGAATTGACATCCTGCATGGGGGCATTATATGGGGGTGGGGGGGAGGGATGTGACATCCTGCATGGGGCATTATAAGAGGGGAAGGGGGAAATGACATCCTGCATGGGGCATTATAAGAGGGGAAGGGGGGAAGTGACATCCTGCATGGGGCATTATAAGAAGGGAAGGGGGGAAGTGACATCCTGTATGGGGCATTATAAGAGGAGAAGGGGGGAAGTGATATCCTGCATGGGGCATTATAAGAGGGGAAGGGGGGAAGTGACATCCTGCATGGGGCATTATAAGGGAGGGGGTGCGTGACATTCTACATGGGGCATTATAAGGGAGGCGGTGTGACATCCTGCATGGGGCATTATAAGAGGGGGAGGGGGGAATTGTTATCCTGCATGGGGCATTATATAGAGGGTGGGTGTGTGACATACTGCATGGGGCATTATAAGGAAGGGGGGGTGACCTCCTGCATGGGGCATTATAAGGGAGGGGGTGGTCTGACATGCTGCATGGGGCATTGAAAAGGGGGGAAGTGTCATCCTGCATGGGGCATTATATGGGGGGAAGAGGTGACATCCTGCATGGGGCATTTTATGGGGGGTAGATGTGACATCCTGCATAGCGCATTAAAAGACGGGTGTCATCCTGCATGGGACATTATAAGGGGGGAGCAGCCTGCATGGAGCGTTACATGGGGGCCAATATTCTGTATGGAGAGTTATATGGGGACCAGTATCCTGTATGGAGCATTATAAGGGGGTCAGTATCCTGTATGGAGCATTATATGGTGCCCATATTACTGTATGGAGGACTATACTGTCCGGTCTGCACTGTGCGCTGTGAGGATTCGCCGGTTTCTGAGCTATTGCAGAATTTACAATAGATATCGCTTGTGTAATGGGGCATTATAAGGGGGGAACAGCCTGCATGGAGCATTATATGGGGGCCAATATTCTGTATGGAGCGTTATATGTGGGTCAGTATTCTGTATGGAGCGATATATGGGGGACAGTATTCGGTAGGGAGCGTTATATGGGGGCCAGTATTCTGTATGCAGTGTTATATGGGGACCAGTATCCTCTATGGAGCGTTATATGGGGACCAGTATCCTGTATGGAGCATTATATGGGGACCAGTATCCTGTATGGAGCATTATAAGGGGGTCAGTATCCTGTATGGAGCATGATATGGTGCCCATATTACTGTATGGAGGACTATACTGTCCGGTCTGCACTGTGCGCTGTGAGGATTCGCCCGTTTCTGAGCTATTGCAGAATTTACAATAGATATCGCTTGTGTAATGGGGCATTATAAGGGGGGAACAGCCTGCATGGAGCGTTATATGGGGGCCAATATTCTGTATGGAGCGTTATATGTGGGTCAGTATTCTGTATGGAGCGATATATGGGGGACAGTATTCGGTAGGGAGCGTTATATGGGGGCCAGTATTCTGTATGCAGTGTTATATGGGGACCAGTATCCTCTATGGAACGTTATATGGGGACCAGTATCCTGTATGGAGCATGATATGGTGCCCATAATACTGTATGGAGGACTATTCTGTCCGGTCTGCACTGTGCGTTGTGAGGATTCGCCAGTTTCTGAGCTATTGTAGAATTTACAATAGATATCGCTCATGTAATGTAGCAAGTGAAATCCTTGGCCTTGTACTATATATATATATATTTCTCTGCGGTATCTGTGCATCATGAATCATGGTATGTGTTAAAGGGACCCACTGAAACTCTGTCGCCCAGGGCCCACAGAAACCTGGAGCCGGCCCTGGGGGTAAGTATAACAAGTTGCATTTTTTTACATACAATTAATTAATTTGGAGTGGGGGGAATCAGAGATGCACGGGGGGGGGGGGGCCTTCATGCCCCCTATGAAGGGCGGGGGGGCCCCCCAAAAATTCTTGCACAGGGGCCCACTACAGTCTGTGTCCGCCCCTGTGTAGTATGCTGTGTTTTTCTACACTCCTAAAATAACATATCAGCAGAGTAAAGGTGGTCACACATAAGCCCAGGTCTGCTAGATAGAGACCTATGAATTATTATTTTGTATATGTTTTCAAACATACTTGATCAATGAAATCATCATTGTAAACTTCAACTCCACATAATAGTATATGATGTAGCAGTCACTAATTATCTTGAGTGCTTCATCTGATGTCCGTGCAAATAGTATACATAGTATACCACATATAGTACAATATATATATAGGAGAATATACAGTATGACTGGTATATAGAGACGAGCAATTTGTAGAACCGTGGTCCAGTGGTCAGATGAATATTCTGTGGCTGCTGAACAGGAGCCACCACATAGTCTCCTTTTTACAGCCCCACATAGCCTTCCATATACTGTACAGTGTGAGCCCCACATAGCCTCCTATATACAATGTGAGCCCTCACACAACCTCCTATATGAGTATGAGCCCTCACATAGCCTCCTATATACAGTATCAGTCCCCACACAGCCTCCTGCATATAGTGTGAGGACCCACACAGCCTCCTGCATACAGTGTGAGGACCCACTGTGTGAGTACAGTGTGAGGACTCGTCGTCGGATATGTTGCACGCTTATTGAGATGTGTTATTGACAGCTCTATCATTTTTCTTGCCACTGTCTTGTTAAATATACAGGTTGGATACATTTGGTGTTCATGCCATATAAATTCCTGTTTATAACGAGCACATATTCATGATAGGTAGCTTTGTTTTACTACCATTGGCAGGCATTAACTGGATTTTAGGTCCTAGTGACGTTTTATATCTTTTTTACCTACGTATTCATTAAAAGTTATGTTTTAACCTCTTTCACTACTTTAATTGCTTCATATTACCTTTATTGAGTGGTGACCTGTATGATAGTGTGTGAGCACCAGCTCCAGGCGTCCCTGAAGAGGGGCAGGGAAAAAGTAAAGGGGGCAGTGGAAAGGGGGTTTATCCAAGGAGGGGTGAGGTCAGCAGAGTATGAGAGACAGACTCATCCTAAACCAGGGGTCTCAAACACGCGGGTCGCATGTGGCCCTTCAGACTGGTTCATGCGGCCTGTGTGCACCATAGACCCCGATCGCGGCCCGGTCCAGGAGCTGCCGACAGCTGCACTTTAGTTCAGTGTATTGTTGCGCAGAGACCGGCTCTCTGCATGATACAATACCAATGCCAGCCACCGGCCTATCAGAGGCCAGCAGCGGACATTCGCGTCCCAGCGCAGCGGTGCATGACATCACTAACATGGGTAGATGTCAGCTGCTGGCCTCTGATAGGCCGGTGGCAGGCATTGGTCTCTGCGCAGCAATACACTGAACTAAAGCGCAGCTGCCGTAAGCTCCTGGACCAGGCCGCGATCGTCAAGGGGTCTATGGTGCCTGCACCCGCATATGCAGAAAGGACACCAAGGGAACGGAGGACAGGTGAGAAGAGACTTTTTTTTTTCTTATATATGTATGTGAAGAATGGAACAGCAGACATTCCTACAATATAGGGACCTGGATGGGGATATTCCTACAATATAGGGACCTGAATGGGGACATTCCTACAATATGGGAACCTGGTAGGAACATTCCTACAATGTGGGACCTGGATGGGGACATTCCTACAATGTGGGACCTGAATGAGGACATTCCTGCAATATGGTGACCTGGATAGGGACATATCTACAATGTGGGGACCTGGATAGGAACATTCCTACAATGTGGGGACCTGGATAGGAACATTTCTACAATGTGAGGACCTGGATGGGGGACATTCCTACAAGATGGGGACATTATAACAAGATGGGGACCTAGATGGTGGACATTACGACAAGATGGGGACCTGGATGGGGGACATTATGACAAGTTGGGGACCTGAATGGGGGACATTACGACAAAATGGGGACCTAGATGAGGGACATTACGACAAGATGGGGACCAGGATGGGGGACATTACGACAAGTTGGGGACCTGAATGGGGGACATTACGACAAGATGGGGACCTGTATGGGGCATTGCTACAAGATGAAGACCAGGATGGTGCATTACTACAAGTTGAGGACCAGGATGGGGCATTACTACAAGATGAGGACCAGGATGGTGCATTACTACAAGATGACGACCAGGATGGGTCATTACTAAAAGATGAGGACCAGGATGAGACATTACTACAAGATGAGGACCAGGATGAGGCATTAGATGAGGCATTACTACAAGATGAGGACCAGGATGAGTCATTAACCCCTTTACAACCCAAGACGGTTTGCACATTAATGACCAGGCCAATTTTTACAATTCTGACCACTGTCACTTTATGAGGTAATTACTCTGGAACGCTTCAACCGATCTCCCTGATTCTGAGATTGTTTTTTCGTGACATATTGTACTTCATGATTTTGGTAAAATTTCTTCGATATCACTTGCGTTTATTTGTGACAAAAACTGAAATTTTGGAAAAAATGGAAATTTGGCAAAAATTTTGAAAATTTTGCAATTTTCAAAATTTGAATTTTTATGCCTTTAAATCAGAGAGATATGTCACACAAAATAGTTAATAAATAACATTTACCACATGTCTACTTTACATCAGCACAATTTTGGAACCAAAATTTTTTTTTACTGGGGAGCTATAAGGGTTAAAAGTTGACCAGCGATTTCTCATTTTTCCAACAAAATTTAGAAAACCATTTTTTTAGGGACCACATCATATTTAAAGTCACTTTGAGGGGTCTTTATGACAGAAAATACCCAAAAGTGACACCATTCAAAAAACTGCACCCCTCAAGGTGCTGAAAACCACATTCAAGAACTTTATTAACCCTTCAGGTGCTTCACAGGAATTTTTGGAATGTGGAAGAAAAAAATTCACATTTAACTTTTTTCACAAAAATGTTACTTTAGACCCAATTATTTTTATTTTCGCAGGGGTAACAGGAAAAAATAGACCCCAAAATTTGTTGATCAATTTCTTCTGAGTAAGCAGATACCCCATATGTGGGGGAAAACCACTGTTTAGGCGTACGGCAGGGTTCGGAAGGGAAGGAGCGCCATTTGACTTTTTAAATGTCAAATTTGCTTGAAAAATTAGCGGACGCCATATTGCTTTTGGGGAGCCCCTGATGTGCCTAAAAAGTGGAAACCCCCCACAAGTGATCCCATTTTGGGAACTAGACCCCTCAGGGAACTTATCTAGATGTGTGGTGAGCACCTTGAACCCCCAAGTCCGTTACAGAAGTTTATAACATGGAGCCGTGAATATAAAAAAATCTAACTTTTTCCACAACAATGATGTTTTAGCCCCAATTTTTTTATTTTCACAAGGGTAAGAGCAGAAAATGGACCCCAAAAACTTTTGTGCAATTTCTCCTGAGTACGCCAATACCCCATATGTCGGGAAAATACAGTGTTTGGGCGCACGGCAGAGTTCAGAAGGGAAGGAGCAGTGTGTGAGACTTTTTGAACGCAAAATTGGCTGGAATCGATAGCGAACGCCATGTCGCGTTTGAAGAGCCCCTGATGTGCCTAAATAGTTGAAACCCCCCACAAGTGAGCCCATTTTGGAAACTACACCCCTCAAGGATTTTATCAAGGGGTATAGTGAACATTTTGAACCCAGAGGTACGACACAAAATTTGATGACATTAGGTCATCATATTGAATAAGTTGTCAATAGTCTTGAGCGCAAGTGCTCGCTACTTGAGTTTGCATCGGGTACTCAGGTATGCACCATGTATCACAGGTGCTCAAGTGAAATGCTCGAGTCCCCTTCCGCATGTTTCACGGTTATTAGACACCCCCAAAAAAACATGCGGGGATCGATCGAGCATGGCAGGCAATCCCCGCGAGGTTATTTTGGCCGCAAAGCATATGGGGCGGAGACTCGAGCACCCGCGATACTCAATGCATACCCGAGTACTCGATGCAAACTCAAGTAGCGAGCACTTGTGTTCAACACAAGTTGCCATATCGTCATCTTTTTTTTTTTTTTTTATAAAAAAAAACAACCCTTACCCCCAACCCTAACCCTACCCTAGCCCAACCCTGACCCCAACCCTAACATTAGCACAACCCTAACCCCAACCCCAGCCCTAGTGTTTATTTTTTACGCCGTTCCTCGTGCGGTATAAGTGATTAGACGACCTTATTCTTCGGGTCGGTGCGACTACAGAGATACCAGAATGATATCGGGTTTTTATGATTGACAGCTGTCACACACTAAAAGACACATATTTTGTAAAATCTAGTTTTTGCATCGCCATATTTTGAGCGCTATAATTTTTCCATATTTTGGCCGACAGAGTCATGTGATGGATTTTTTTTTGCGGGACAAGTTGATGTTTTTATTGGTGCCATTTTCAGGCATGTGACATATTTTGATCGCTTTCTATTCCAGCTTTTGGGAGGCAGAATAAACAAAAACCTACAATTCAGGAATTGTTTTTTTTTTTTTTTTTTATTCTACTCCGCATGTGGTAAAATTGATAAGGTAGCTTTATTCTTCGGGTCAGTACGTTTACAGCGGTACCACATTTATATCGTTTTTCTATGTTTTGGCGCTTTTACACAATAAAAGACATTTTATAGAAAAAAATATTTTTTTGCATTGCTTTATTCTGAGAGCTATAACTTTTTGAATTTTCAGATTATGGAGCTGTATGGTGGCTTGTTTTTTGCGGGACAAGATTACGTTTTCAGCGGTACCATTGTTATTTATATTCATCTTTTTGATCGCGTGTTATTCCATTTTTTGTTTGGCGGTATGATGATAAAGCATTGTTTTTTGCTTCGTTTTTTTTTTTTTACCGTGTTCAATGAATGGGTTAACTAGTGGGACAGTTTTATAGGTCAGGTCGTTCCGGACGCGGCGATACCAAATATGTGTACTTTTATTGTTTTTTTTTTTTTTTCATAATAATATTTATTGATGGGTACATTATATTTTTATTTTTGGTGGATTATTTTTTTATTTTTTTTTAAATATTTTTACAATTTTTTTTTTTAGTTTTTTTTCACTTTCTGAGAGGTTTTACACTTTTTTACTTTGTCCCACTCTGGGACTTTCACTTTTTTTATTCTGATCGCCTGCATAGCATAGGGATGGAGCACCATCCCTGAGCCTTGCAGGCAGTCAGCGCTGCACAGTGAGAAGATTGTTCGGTCATGCACTGCGCATGACCAAACAATCTTCCTGCTGTCTGGTGACCCGGATGTTGTCATGACAACATCGGGTCATCATGGCAACACCCGGGAAGCCGCGGCAGTCAGCGCTGGAGGCCGGAAGAGGAGGTGAGTATTGCGATCACCTCCCCTTGCCACCGCAATGCTGCGATCGACTTCGATCTCAGCATTGCGGGGGTTAATGTGCCGGGAGAGGTGCGGGACCGCTCCCTGCACATAGTACCGGGTGTCAGCTGTGACAATCAGCTGACACCCGGCGGCGATCGCGCCCACACAGCCTGTGTGAGCGCACGATCGCCATGACGTACTAATACGGGTCAGGCTCTTAAAGCCCAGGGCACAGACGCGTATTAGTACGTCATGGGCTGTAAAGGGGTTAATACAAGATGAGGACAAATTCAAAAGGTGTATAGAAAAAAAAATGATATCACTAAAAATGTCATTTTGTCATGCAAAGAATGCGGACCATCTACCCAGCCGAGTTTGAGACCCTTGCTTTATAAAGTATCTTTGCTTAACAAACAGTTGTTTCTGAGAAGCTAATGATAGCAAATGATCAGGCAATATTTTCTGTGCATTTTCCCATTTCATTCTACTTGTGACTCCTTTTCGCAAACATTCTGTTGCAATTTTTGGGTTAACTCCTTTATTTTGGATTTTATCTTACTGATCTCCCCTATGCATATTCCCCGTACATATGCTTTCATAGCATCCCATATAAATCTCGTAGATGACGACCCATCATTAAAACAAAAATATTCTAAGATTCTAGAGCTAAGAGTAGGACCAATTAGTTGCAGCCAAAAAGGATTGATGTGCCATGTATATTCCCCCGGAGACCTCACAACACCCATCTGCAGTTGTACCTGTATAGGCGAGTGGTCAGAGACACTCCTTGGCAGATACCTCACCAATTTAATATAGGGTATGATTGATTCAAAGCCAATAGCTTGGTCTATTCTTGACAAAGAATGATTGGAGGCGAAGTAACAGTAATATTGTCTGACATCAGGGTGCCGTATTCTCCATAGGTCCACTATGCCTACCTCCTCTAGCAGATAATGTAGAGATGTATATTGAGCATTTTGAAAAATATTTCCAGTATGGAATTTATCCCAGAAAGGGTGGAGGTAGGTGGTAAAATCCCCTCTCCCTGCGAGGCTGGGATTTAGGAGGATGTTAGTTTTAGATCAGTTGCAGAATGGAGGGCACGGGAGGGGTGATAGACAGAAATGAGGGATGAGATATAGGGTGGTGCAGAACTGTGGAGGGCTTTATGGGTGAGAGAGATGAGTTTGTATTGTATTCTGTGGTGAATGGGTAACCAGTGCAATGACTGGCACTGGTTAGAGGCGTTGGTGAAGCGGCCTGATAGAAATACGACCCTGGCTGCTGCATTCAGAATGGATTGGAGAGGAGAGAGTTTGTTTAGTGGGAGACCGATTAGAAGAGAGTTGCAGCAGTCCAGACGAGAGTGAATAAGAGCGACAGTAAGAGTTTTTGCAGTATCAAAGGTGAGAAAATGTGGGGTTCTGGAGATGTTTTTAAGGTGTAGGTGACATGAGTGAGTGAGTGATTGTAGCCCAGTCAAGAGAGCTTGTAAAAGAACTTCTACATGATGTTTCAAGGATGGAAAGAGACTGCCATCTACTAGCCAGACGCAGTCAAGCGGAACCAAGATATGCAAGGGAAGTTGCAGGGAGAGCAAGTTCAGACGCTGGACCTGATCAGGTGACTTCCAGGAAGGAGTTTCGGAAAATAAGAGGCCAGCGCGCCAAACCTGAGGGGTCTTGGCGCCAAGCAGCAGTAAGGAGCAGACGTGTTCCCTGCATCCTGAGAAACCCCGCGTGACAGGCCTAAGCCAGAGGCCTGTGAGGTGCCACAGCCGGGCACCGGTAAAAGATCTCCGGATATCTCGCGGATGTTACCTGAGTGCTGTGCCTGCTGAGGAGACTAGGAACCTGATTGCGGTGCTGAGTGAGTTTGCGGAACCCGACGTCGCCCGCCGACAGACGAGGCCTGGACCCCCCGATCCAAGGCTCGAGAGACTGCCTCCAACAGCCAAGCAGAGAGGAGTTGAGAGACGGTTGCCCCAGGAAAGTCACGCCAGCGGAAGCGGAGGAGCTGCATACGTGAACAGGGCCGTCACTTCCACTGTTCACCCACGGTACCGGGGACAATTGGGTTTAGATACTCAGGTTGGGAGGGGAACGGTTGGGACTAAAGGAGCACAACGTGATCTAATTGAATTTATGCGGAAGAGACTCACGGCCTAGCGTGAATAACCGGTGACCCCCGCTAGGGCCAAATGTACAGTTAAAGAACTTACGTGGTGTCTCCCATGACTGAGGGCATCACCCTACTTAAGAGACTTCGCCTTACTTAAGAGACTTCACTGTACTAAAGAGACTGCACATTACTTAAGAGACTTTACCTTACTTTGAGAGGCTTCACCTTACTTTGAGAGGCTTCACCTTATTTTGAGAGATTTTGCCTTTTGCTGATATATTGAATTACTGTTCATTACCCTTGTTACTAATCCCTTGTTCAGAATACCTGTTGCATAAAATTGTGTCTCTGTGCGTTGCATTCCCGCACCTGCATTACATGATTGTATATGGGGGATAAAGGAAAGTTGTGTGTCAAATATGACTCCAAGACATCGAGCTTGCTGCTTGGGGGTTATGGTGGTGCAACCCAAGAAAATTGAAAAGTCAGGTATAGGTAGGTTAGTAGAGAGAGAAAAAACAAGGAGTTCAGTTTTGGAGAGATTCAGTTTCAGATAGAGGGAAGACATGATGTTAGAGACAGCAGACAGACAATCACTGGTATTTTGTATTAGAGTGGGGTGATGTCAGGTGAAGAGGTGTATAGTTGGGTGTCATCAGCATTGAGATGGTACTGGAAATCAAATCTGCTGATGGTTTGTCCAATAGGAGCAGTATACAAGGAGAAGAGGAGGGGACCTAGGACTGATCCTTGTGGAACCCCGATAGCAAGAGGAAGATTAGAGGAAGAAGAGCCGGCAAAAGATACCGTGAAGGAGCAGTCAGAGGTAGGAGAAGAACCAGGAGGGAGCAGAGTCCTTGAGGCCTATACAGTGGAGCATAGTGAGGAGGATCTGATGATCTACAGTGTCAAAAGAGAGATCCAGGAGAAACAGCAGGGAGTAGTGACCATTAGATTTAGCTGTTAGTAGATCATTAGAGACTTTAGTGAGGGCAGTTTCAGTAGAGTGTGAGGAGCGGAAACCGGATTGTAAAGGGTCGAGAAGAGAGTTATCTGAGAGATAGCGGATTAGGCGGGAATGGACCAGGCGTTCCTGGAGTTTAGAGATGAAGGGAAGATTAGAGACCGGTCTGTAGTTAGCAGTGCAGTTCTGGTCCAGGGATGGCTTTTTCAGTAAAAGGGTTATAATGGCATGTTTAAGAGAGGAGGGAAAGATACCTGAAGAAAGAGAGAGGTCAAATATTTTAGTTAGGTGGGTAGTGATGTCAAGGTAAAATATATATATTATAGAAAATCAATTAGTTTATTTTAATAGATTACCTAATCAGTGTGAATTAATATAGACATGATGGAATAATCTATGTGTATGTATGTATGCAAATGTGTATATGCACATTGATTATGTTAATAGTTAATGATATATAACAGTTTCTTTTCTCAGGCTATGTGCCCACGATGCAGAAATGCTCCGGATTTTTCCTGAGCGTTTCTGCATCTCCCTGGCAGAAAAAATGTATGCGGATTGTACATGCGGATTTTACATGTGGATTGTACATGCGGATTTTACATGTGGATTGTACATGCGGATTTTACATGCGTTTTTCCTGCCAGGGACAAGCGGATGTGAAGCTTTCTTCACATGCATTTCCGCATGCGCATTGAAAAGCGCTTTCCAATCGATTTTAACATCACTTGGAAAGTGCTTGACAACTTGGTCACACTATATAAATCCATGCAAACGGCATGGATGTATATAGTGTGTCCGAAAGAATGTTAAAAAATAAAAAATAAATGTCATACTTACCTTCTGATGGCCGTCAGTGTCTTTATCCGATGCGTCTCAGCTTGCCGGCAGCTCGCGGTACACTGAAGGACCTGCCTTCACATGACTAAATGACGTCAGCGCAGGTCCTTGAGTCCACCGCGATCTGCCGGCAAGCCAAGACAAGCACACCGTGGGCCATCAGAAGGTAAGTATAATATTTATTTTTTATTTTATTCTTTTTTTACAGGTACTATGGTACCTGCGTCCGGAGGAGAATCTCCTCTTCTCCAGACCCGGGTACCAACCGCACATTGAAACGCATGGAATGCGCATGTACAGATCCAGTGATGCGGATTCCATGCGTTCCAATGCAAGTCAATGGCGGCGAAAACGCAGCACTTCCGCAAAATAATTGGTCATGCTGCGTTTTTTTCCGCAATGATAAGACGCAGCGGAAATTTCTGCAGCATGTGCACAGCACATGCGGATTATCATTGGGGAACATGGCAGGCCTTCTACCAAGCGTTTTTTAAGCGTTTCTGCAGCGGAATTGCCGCTGCGGAAACGCTTAAAAAACACATCGTGGGCACACAGCCTTATTGTAGACATGAACAACTAAATGATTTCCTGGGAATGACATATGTATGTGCATGGCTGATAACAGAGAGATTCATGTCGAGTTGGCAAAGATGGCGCTGAGAGACGACTTCACCCCTCCCATCAGAATTCCTAAGGTGTTACTGAGGCCAGGAGATACATGGATGAGCAAATTGCAGTGTGCCAAGTTATCAGAAGGAGCAATGAAGTTTACTAATCCCACCTAGAAGTAGAATACTATATAACCCCATGTCTACATAATAAAGTATGTCATTTTGCGTGGTTTAGTCTCTGAGTGAAGTTTTTCAACCATATTAGCAAATTTGGTTGATTTGCATTCACTCGGACATCTTTCATTAGGAGGAGAGCAGTTACCTAGTGTATCTTAAATTGGTGAAACCTCCACAGTGACAGCTGGGGAAAGGAACTGAATGAGCTGTGAGGGAATAGGGTCACTGTTGCAGGTTGTAGGGCGGGAAGAAGTGAGGAGTCTGGTCACTTCTTCTTCTGTGACCAGCTCGAAGATGGAAAGTGAACTTGAGGTGCGGGAGGGAAGGGAATCCAGAATCTGAGGGGATTGTGTAAAAATGTCTTGACAGATATGATTGATTTTTTGTAGGAAATAAGTGGCCAGATCGTCAGCGCTTAGGTTGGTGACGGGGTCTGTACTTTAGAGCTCAGGAGGGAGTGGAAGGTTTCAAACAGTCGTTTAGGATTGTTGGCTAGAGATGTGATGAGAGTGGTAAAGTAGACTTGTTTAGCCGGATGGAGAGCAGAATTATAAGTTTTGAGCATGAACTTATAGTGGATGAAGAGAAACCAAAAACAAGAAAAATACCCAAATAATTGAAAGTAAATGTATAGTGGATGAAGTTTTCTGTCAAAAGAGATTTTCTCCACAGATGCTCCACTCACAAAATAAGAATACTTTGCATGTACAATAAGGCAGGTACAAAACTCATCATAGCTCAACATTTCCCGCTCATAATAGAATAACGGAATAGATTCAGGGATAGGCATTTTTTCATAATGGTATATGAAAAGTGCTTGGAGAAAACCACCTCAAGGAGAAGTCTCTCATCCAGCTCCATTTCGCAGAGATTTGATGAGTACAGGTCTTGGTGGAGCACCCGGTGGCAAAGGACGTGTAGGAACTCTGTGAGCTCTTTCAATTGCAAAAAATTGAGAGAGAGTGTCTTTGCCGAACATTGTAGTCAGCCAGGATTAAAAAAAAATCAACTGAATTACGACCCTCCGCTTTTTCATGAACCCCGACTAAACGTATGTTATTTCGCCGATGCCTATTCTCTAGGTCATCAACCTTCTTGAGAAGGGCATTGATATTCTGAAGACCTCTCCTGAGATATTTATGCATTATATCTTGCTCATTTTCTGACTTCGAACCAGTCACGGAAGATGAAGTGATCAGGCTCCTTGCATCTTCTCGCCCTACCACCTGCACCAGTGACCCTATTCCCTCACATCTCCTTCAGTCCCTTGCTCCAGCTGTCACCACTCACCTAACTAAAATTTTCAACCTTTCCCTCTCATCTGGTATCTTTCCCTCTTCTTTTAAACACGCCAGCATACAACCATTACTTAAAAAAACATCCCTCGACCAGAACTGCATGGCCAACTACAGACCTGTTTCCAATCTTCCCTTTATCTCTAAACTCCTGGAACACTTGGTTCATTCCCGTCTAATCCGCTGTCTCTCAGACAACTCTCTTCTTGACCCTTTACAATCTGGTTTCCGCTCTTTACATTCTACTGAAACTGCCCTCACTAAAGTCTCTAATGATTTACTAAAAGCTAAATCTAATGGTCACTACTCCCTGCTGATTCTCCTGGATCTCTCTGCAGCATTCGACACTGTGGATCACCAGCTCCTCCTCACTATGCTCCGCACTATTGGCCTCAAGGACACTGTTCTCTCCTGGTTCTCCTCTTATCTCTCTGACCGCTCCTTCTCTGTGTCTTTTGCTGGCTCCTCCTCCTCCCTACTTCCTCTTACTGTCGTGGGTTCCTCAAGGATCAGTCCTAGGCCCCCTTCTTTTCTCCTTATACACCGCTCCTATTGGACAAACAATCAGTAGATTCGGTTTTCAGTACCATCTCTATGCTGATGACACCCAATTATACACCTCTGCTCTGGACATCACCCCTGCATTACTACAAAAGACAAGTGATTGTCTTTCTGCTGTGTCTAACATCATGTCCTCCCTCTGCCTAAAACTGAATCTGTCAAAAACTGAACTACTCGTCTTTCCTCCCTCCACTAACCTACCTGTGCCCGATATTGCCATTTCCATTTGTGGCTCAACCATTACTCCCCAGCAACAAGCCCGTTGTCTTGGGGTCATTTTTGATTCAGATCTTTCTTTCACTCCTCACATCAAATCACTCGCTCGTTCATGTCATTTACACCTCAAAAACATCTCAAGAATCAGGACTTTTCTCACCTTTGACTCAGCAAAAACTCTTACTGTAGCTCTTATTCATTCTCGTCTTGACTATTGCAACGCTCTACTAATCGGTCTCCCTCTTACTAAACTCTCCCCTCTCCAATCCGTCCTGAACGCAGCAGCCAGGATCATATTCCTCGCCAACCGCTACTCCGATGCCTCTTCCCTGTGCCAGTCATTGCACTGGTTACCCATCCAATATAGAATTCAATTTAAACTTATCACGCTTACCCACAAAGCGCTCCATGCTTCAGTACCCCCCTACATTTCCTCCCTTGTCTCAGTCTACCACCCTACACGTGCCCTCCGTTCTGCAAATGACTTAAAACTAAAATCCTCCATAATCCGAACTTCCCACTCCCGTCTCCAAGATTTCTCGCGTGCTGCGCCAATTCTTTGGAATGCACGACCCAGGACAGTTCGATTAATTCCCAATACCCACAGTTTCAAGCGAACCCTAAAAACACATTTCTTTAGACTGGCGTATCACCTAAACACACTCTGTCTGTCCCAGTTTTCCCCCATATTAAAATCTAATTCAACTTCGGGTTCATACCAACCATGCACATAATAGCCTCTGTCAGGACTGCACACATACTGGCTGGCGACCAGTCCATGTATTATTATTTATCCTATTCAGTATATCAAGGCTGCATTATACAATATATGTACTTTTTACCTTTTGTGTCTCCCCCACTTCCTCATAGACTGTAAGCTTGCGAGCAGGGCCCTCACTCCTTTCAATATGAGATATGCTTATTCTGTATTGTCTGTATATGTCCCCCCAAAAATTTGTAAAGTGCTGCGGAATATGTTGGCGCTATAAAAATAAAAACTATTATTATTATTATTATTATTATGTATAGTAGGCATTTGGTCCGCAACAGAACTCACTCTTTCCTCCAACTCATTGACTCGGCTGTTTATTTTCTTCATGTTTTGTCTGATGAGATTAATGTCCTCTCTAAGCCCTCCCATGTGTTTGTTGAGAATTTCTAATGAGAAGCTACAGGATTTTCCAGCAGAGAAAACATATTGTCGTGTAGGCTCTTGCCCAGAATCATTGACTTCTCCATAGGTGTTGTTAGTGCTCTGCATTTCCTGCACTTCTCTGTCTAACTGTTGCTGTGAGAGTGGTGCCACATTGCCTCCCCTGCACAGTCTCTGTATCTCTCTTCCTCTGTGAGCATACCTGATCAGGTTGTAAATCATCTGAAGGGTCAGAATCTAAGGTTAGTCTGGCAAATCTCCCCAGCTTTGCTGCAGCAGCCTCAGCATCTCTCACTCTGGCTGGTGTGGTGGAGGAGGTGCCATGTTGGAAGGCCCACTATCTGGACTCTGCTCCTTCTGATGCTTGCTTCTGGTCATGTCTGAGTGCACTTTAAGCTTCTCTGTGTACTTTCCTCCAGCCTTTGGTGTGAAGGAATCAATATTTCACTGCTAATAAGTGGAAATGAAAGGATGCCGAGCAGGAGCAAAGCACAGAGCTTCCATGTGAAGAGGCTGTCAGCAAAAGGTCCTTTTTAAAGGGGAATCTGTAACACTCCCATCATCTGCTCCTGAGCTCACATCAAAGACAGTCTGTATTATATGTATTTTATATGAGCACTGCACTTGGCTTTTTCTGGCAAAGAAGATGACACACCCGATCTGCCGCTCCATTTTACAATAGGAATAAAAGTGCCCTGTCAGGGATAAAAATTCCCCATTCTTCCAATCGGTACAGTCCCAAATGGTCAGACCAATCAATCACTGACCAATAAGATATCACCTCTCCTGTGGATCCTATGGAGTTATCACCTCTCCTGTGGATCCTATGGTCATAACTTGTTTTCACCAACAAAGTCCTTTACTGCAAATTACCGTAATTGTACATCCCAGTTATGGTATCGCACAGTAAGAGGTGCAGGAGCCTCCTGTATTTTACAGCCGACGCTCCACTATAATCGGGATAATGTCTAACAGGTTTTCATATACAGCTGTAGTGTGGCCCCCTAGAATCAATTCCTATTGGGGCCCCAGATACCCCAGTTTGATCCTGATTGGGGGTGGGGAGGGTAATTTTGCACCCTGTCGTAAAGAAAAATTGTAAAATCCAAAAAGACATCTCTAGAGAGGGGGCATATCACTCTCACATTGAACATATAGGATTATAACTAGAAAAGTGAGAAAGAGCTGACACTTCAACCTCTATTGACATAGGGCCTCCTGCCGTGGTCAGGTAAATTCAACAAAGAATCTGATGAGAACCAGCCAACAAGTCTAGAATTTGCATACTCAGAGGCGGATAAGTACATTTCCGAAGCAAGGGCTTCCTCTTTTCAAAGGACTTGTCTCAGACACTCTGAAGACTGTGGTCAGTGATGAATATTGGGGTTTGCATCGATCCAATATTCATGGGAGATGTATTTTCGACATCGTAGCAAAGGGACGATCATAACGCATTCGCTCACATCATTGTAAGGCCAGCCGAACACCCCCAACTTAATATCGTTTAGATGGATAATGCTATCCATGCCATGTTTCATCTCTATAGAAAGGTAAAATCATGATAGAAAACATGACCATGATATTTCCCGCCCGAGACCTCCATGGGCGAAGATATCCTGAAAGTTGGGGATCTCATAAACTTCTAAAAGATCTAGCACACCTATGACAAGTCCTCATATGAGCTCACCAATAGAAGGTATGTGGGTGTAACCGTGATCTTATTAAATCAGAGCTAGGATTTTGGTCATTGGTCAGTCCTGGAAGGTACAGCTTGCTGTAGTTGTATCTGTTTTCCTAAGGAGTTCTTCTAAGGAGTGCTTCCTTGCGCTAAGCTCTGAGCTATTTCTCTGACACAGGTTTAGCACTTTTCTTTTATTATCTTTTTGATTTTATGTTAATGTATATATCATATTGTTTGTATTATCTTTGTGTATTTTTTATACATACTGCCTACTTTTCAAGATTAGATCACTTGTTTTTATTCTGTCATTCCCACACCCTATCATTTCTTTACTTAGAAAATAGGGCGTGAGGAACAATCAACACGCCCATATGATGGGGCGGTCGAGCATGTAAATTGTAACTCCCTACATGTATTTCTATAGCAGGACTAAGAACGTTTGGCGTTCGAAACGTGTAGGTTTCACAGAGGTCTCCACCTTTATTTATTTTATTTTTGCAATGTGTATATCTTTTTAATGGATTAACAATAAAATCATAATTTTATCTGCAATTGGATCTGGAAGCTGGCGCATCACAATGTTGGTGGATATGCACCTTCTCTTTTTGGTTGAGGAGAAGGTGACTCTTACAGGGTGAGATAGAAAAATGCAATGAGCCTAAGAACTATCAGGCAGGTAATTGCTTATTACGTGCTTGTTCTACCCTGTGGTGGCTCAGATTGCTCCTGGACCGCTCCTAACTGCGATTCTGCTGCTTCACGTCAACAGAACAGCTCTTCCTCTTCCCGACTGCTCTGTCAAAGAGGCGTGACTGCCAACTTTATGCTGATTGACACACGGCTCCCTGCAGTTAGGCAGCAGGGAGCCAGCTGTCAATCAGCATGACACCGGCAGTCACACCCCATCAACAGATCAGAGCGGGAGCTGAAAAATCACTGCCAGGAGCGCTCCGTGTCCACTCTGAACCAGCAGATATCGGCGCCTGGCACAACAGGCTCATAGTTAGCAAATACTTGCCTGTTAGTTCTTAGGTCCATGGTAAAAAAAAAAAAAAAAAAGTCCCGGACAACCCCTTTTAATATTAAGGAGCAGGAATTCTCCGCATGATGCTATAATCAAGAAAACATGAAATTCTCTCCTGCCCAGTCAGTCTGCCCGATCTGTTACACCATGATTACCAAAACCTCGACTCATTCCACTGCCCACTTGTATTACCACTTACCCGGCTCTGCTTGGCCCCTGTTACCAGGCATTGGCTTGTCTGACTGCAAGTGCACACTTCTGAACCGGGAGTCCCTGTGGATTTTCACATCCCCTCAATTTGACATAATGAATTTCAGTGGCACAGAGGATTGTTCGGCTAGACTGAGCAAACTAGCATCTATTTTTGATAATAAACCGTCAGTGGTGACAACAGAACCGGATGAATTTAAAGATCTCATGTTCCAGATGGAAAACAAAATGACCAGAGAACTTAAAGTTTGGTGGGATCTCACAACCTTGGACACATATATAAAAAAGGAAATGATCCCCAGAGGTCTGCGTTTAAAAAAAAAGTCGCCACCACTATATACAATGACGGTTTTCAAGAAGATCAGAATGCGATTCTTAGTCAATGTTCACTGAATCTTATGCACCTCATAATCAAACATGAGGAACTGGAACTGACTTAAATTAAATTAGATATTAAAGATATACAATCGTCTTTGGGGAAATATGTGCAACTAAAAGAATTTAATATTTGTAATGACAAACTGAAATCTAATTTGGCCAAGTTGGAGAACACCATTATGGATATAAAAAAGATCCAAGTTCAAAAGGGACAGTGAGGACTATGCGCAGAACAAGATTTATAGCTGGAATAAACAATTACCATCCATCTTAAAAAAACGCTCCCACAAACGTTTTCAGAGATCTGGAAGAGGGAGTTTTAAGGAGCATGATGATGTTACGGATAATTCTTTTGCTGCCACCTCTGATGATTACTCAGATTCATCTATGAGTTCAATGGGAGAAATGCAACAATTGTATTTTGTCAAAAATAAATTATCTAGTGCTGGTGGAACGATTACAAAAAATGGAGGAAGAAGGTGTGGCGCCCCTGAGGGTTCGGTCGCCACAGGGGGGTGCTGTATCTTGTGAAAGAGGTGTGGTATCTCCTCTCCCAGGTTAGGATGGAGCACCTGTCAGGACCCCACCTCATCACTCAACACTACACACTCCTGTCCTATGGGGGGCTAGTATGCACTAGGGTGCTGCCCCAGCAGGATAATGGAGATGGGGGAACCAAAGATAGGGGGAACCATGTAGTGGGTGAGGGTGGAGGACGCACTTTTAGGTTACACTTGTAGATACATATTTAATAGCCAGCCATCTTAAGTTCAAGGTTGTTTGATTGTGGTCTTCACAGCTGGCAGTGGCCTTGTGTAGGAGCCTGCAGCGTGCTGGAGATGCACGGTCCTCGTGCTCTGGCCTTGAGACGAGGAGCAGGATAGAGTTAACGGAGGTCTCTACCCGGTTAAGGTCCCTGCTTAAGAAGGCCTGGAGGGGAGCTGAGGAGGAGAGCTCCGCAGGCAAAAGGATCCCAGGGAATACGGACGGATCGGCATACGCCACCTGTACTCTCCATTCTGGCATAGTCAAAGGGACTCCTGCTGCAAGAGGGGTACCGGCCCCCGATATCTGACTTTGTTACTTCACGTCTCAGTCGGAAAAGCCTGAAGGCTAAGTGTTTCCCACAGGGTAACAGACGGAGCGGAGTCGCCACCTGTGCCCTTGTTCTGTGTATAGCCAGAGGGAGACCCAGCCTTGCAACACGCACCGCACACGGACAGGAGAGGCCCAAGGGGGAGATTTCTAGGAACACACTGGTGCTGGGGGTCCTGATAGACGCACCTGAACTACCGGGGTGTGCCGAACCCCCTTCTCTGGTGGCCGCAGCACACCGTGAGGAGCAAGGAGAAGCCTTGCAGCTGACCTCTAACAACGTGAGTAAAGCTTGGAAGACTACATCCATTGCCTCCGGTCCATTATTGCAGCGGGACACCACACCGCACAACTGCACCTACTACGACTCCCCTCATCCTCCTGTTTCCTCTGCCCTGAGGCCCTGCTCCGCCTGTGGGGAGTAGTACTGCAATCGGCTGCCACAACATCCCGCCTCAGAGGACTGCAGCAGCGCTGGTGGCGCATCACCAGACACCACAGGTGGTGTAGTCATATATCCACTCATTATATAATTTATTATATTATTATTATTATATTATTTATTATTATAGCGCCATTTATTCCATGGCGCTTTACATGTGAAAAAGGGGTATAATACAAGAACAATTACAATAATCTTGAACACAATGTGACAGCGACTGGCACAGGAGGAGCGAGGACCCTGCCCGCGAGGGCTCACAATCTACGAGGGATGGGTGAGGATACAGTAGGTGAGGGTAGAGCTGGTCGTGCAGCGGTATGGTGGAGCGGTGGTTACTGCAGGTTGTAGGCTTGTCGGAAGAGGTGGGTCTTCAGGTTCCTTTTGAAGGTTTCCACGGTAGGCGAGAGTCTGATACGTTGGGGTAGAGAGTTCCAGAGTAGGGCGGAAGCACGGGAGAAATCTTGTATACGGTTGTGGGAGGAGGAGATAAGAGAGGAGTAGAGAAGGAGATCTTGTGAGGATCGGAGGTTGCGTGCAGGTATATGTAACGGGAGACTAGGTCGGAGATATATGGAGGAGACAGGTTGTGAATGGCTTTGTATGTCATGGTTAGGGTTTTGAACTGGAGTCTCTGAGCAATGGGGAGCCAGTGAAGAGATTGACAGAGAGGAGAGGCCGGGGAATAGCGGGGGGACAGGTGGATTAGTCGAGCATAATTGCCACTCATCAACTAGCCCCTATTTTTAATGTGTGTGCCCTGGGCACGGACCGGGCCGAGGACGCTACTGCATCCCCATTCTACCAACTGGGCCCGCCGTCCGAGTACACCCCTTTCCCAGGGAAGGCTAGCCGCTACTGAAACAGCTAGTGGCGGGTCAAACATCACTGGCGTAGTCGGCAGGATTGCGTGCCCGCAGCAACAGAAGAAGTGATTCCCATTGCCAGCGGGTACTGCGCGCCTTTACAACAGACTGTCTTTAACACCCAAGATGGCGCCCGCCCAAGAAGAACGGACGCCATTATGTGCAAAAAGGACAACCACCCAGCACCTCCCATCGTGGGTCTGGCTTCCCCCATGGCGCCAACAGCTAGGACCGGCCCTTGCATTAGAGACTGTCCGCGAGGTAGTGTCCGTCAAGACGGATGGGACGTCCCAAGGGCTGCCTGTCAGCCAGCCACTCTGGAGCCGCCCCAAGAGAAGGAGGAGTAAGCAACAACAAGGTGTGGCCACAACAATCCTAGAGACTCCACACCCAGCAGCGAGGATGGAAGCAGCGCAGGAGAGATGCTCTGATGCCGCCCCACCAACTGCTGCCTCACTCGGAATGCGGGGGATTCACCTGACCCCGGAGGAGGCCGAGTTCCTCCGAGTGGAGTTACAGGACCTGACCCGGAGGGTTGTGGAGGCCCAGCGTACGGTGTCCGCAGCATGGAGAGAGGAGGTGCTGCAGAAGATCCGGTCCCGCCTCCAAGGTGCTGCAAGCCAAGAAAGCGGAGCAGCAACCCAGGAGGAAGAAACCTCAGAGGCTGCGTGCAGCCCAGGACTGGGTAAGATACAAACCCCTGTCCCAGGTGAGAGACGCACGGAGGCCCTAGTCGATCTAATGCCGGCACCCCTGTCCCTGGGCGCCGTTGTTTGGGAGCAGATCTTCGCTCCGGAGCTGGAGGCTTACGTGTCATTCTCCGCCGGAGGCCTGCAATGCCTCCCGACTCCCAGCCTAGAAGAGCCTGTGCTTAGTGAGGACACCACCTGCCCCAACCCGGACTGGTCCGCGTCACCGAAGGACCTGCAGCAACCCCTGTTGTGTGCGGAACCCCCTTCTCTGGTGGCCACAGCACGCCAAGAGGAGCAAGGAGAAGCCTTGCAGCTGACCTCTAACAACGTGAGTAAAGCTTGGAAGACTACATCCATTGCCTCCGGTCCATTATTGCAGAGCGACACCACACCGCACCACTGCACCTACTACGACTCCCCTCATCCTCCTTTTTCCTCTGCCCTGAGGCCCTGCTCCACCTGTGGGGAGTAGTACTACCATCGGCTGCCACAACATCCCGCCTCAGAGGACTGCAGCAGCGCTGATAGCGCATCACCAGACACCACAGGTGGCGTAGTCGTTTATTCACTCATAATTGCCACTCATCAACTGGCCCCTATTTTTAATGTGTGCGCCCTGGGCACGGACCGGGCCGAGGCCGCGACTGCATCCCCATTCTACCAACTGGGCCCGCCGTCCGAGTACACCCCTTTCCCAGGGAGGGCTAGCCGCTTCTGAAACAGCTAGTGGCGGGTCACACAAGGGCGGGACGTAAGCGTAAATGCAAACAAGTACCCAACACAGAGCAAAAACGCCATTATTAGAGTCACCTGTTTGGAATCTCTGTAGCTACATCTTATCTGAGAGTCAAATTTCTCTCCTGGCTAAAGGCCTGAGCTTTTCATCTTCTAACGAATTCGACATTTTCAGAACAATTCTGGATGTTAACAAACTAGCACGTAACCTCACCATCCGATGTCATTTTATGGACATGAAAAATCCACAGACTACAGCTTCAGAAGAAGTTTCTCCTAGGACAAGCCAGGATTCCATGTTATTATTCACAGAACAACAGTCTTTATTACAAATGAAACAATTCGAGACGGAATCTTTAATTCCAAATGTAAATTTAAATGAGGACTTTCGGGCTGGTAATCCTTTCTTTTACCCACTTCAGTCCAGACCATTGGTTCTGGATCAGTTCCAGGACTTAATTGAAAAAGAACTAGTGGAATTAAAGAATGAATTATCTTCTACTAATCATTTGGACTCTAATCTGACATATAGAGAAAAAGACGCTCTGAAAAAATGAAAGGATAATTCAGACATACTAGTCCGCTCAGCGGATAAAGGTGGCACTATAGTACTGAATGCAGGATTGTATAAAAAATTGAATTTGATGGATTTAGAAAATAGGGATGTTTATTTGGAGTTAGCTAGAGATCCTACTGTTGAGTTTAATGTTGCTATGTATAATCTGTTAAACGAAGGTTTGCACTGAGGGGCCCTAAAAAAAAAATTTATGAAATATTTATACGTAGATCACCCAATTGTTCCAGTTTACCATTCGCCTCCAAAAATACATAAAAATATTTTCCCACCACCTTTAACCCCTTTACTACCCAAGGTGGTTTGCACATTAATGACCAGGCCAATTTTTACAATTCTGACCACTGTCACTTTATGAGGTAATTACTCTGGAACGCTTCAACGGATCCCCCTGATTCTGAGATTGTTTTTTCGTGACATATTGTACTTCATGATTGTGGTAAAATTTCTCCGATAACACTTGCATTGATTTGTGAAAAAAACTGAAATTTGGCGAAAATTTTTGAAAATTTAGCAATTTTCAAAATTTGAATTTTTATGCCCTTAAATCAGAGATATACAGTACAGACCAAAAGTTTGGACACACCTTCTCATTTAAAGATTTTTCTGTATTTTCTTGACTATGAAAATTGTACATTCACACTGAAGGCATCAAAACTATGAATTAACACATGTGGAATTATATACTTAACAAAAAAGTGTGAAACAACTGAAAATATGTCTTATATTCTAGGTTCTTCAAAGTAGCCACCTTTTGCTTTGATGACTGCTTTGCACACTCTTGGCATTCTCTTGATGAGCTTCAAGAGGTAGTCACAGGAAATGGTTTTCACTTCACAGGTGTGCCCTGTCAGGTTTAATAAGTGGGATTTCTTGCCTTATAAATGGGGTTGAGACCATCAGTTGTGTTGTGCAGAAGTCAGGTGGATACACAGCTGATAGTCCTACTGAATAGACTGTTAGAATTTGTATTATGGCAAGAAAAAAGCAGCTAAGTAAAGAAAAACGAGTGGCCATCATTACTTTAAGAAATGAAGGTAAGTCAGTGCGAAAAATTGGGAGAACTTTGAAAGTGTCCCCAAGTGCAGTTGCAAAAACCATCAAGCACTAGAAAGAAACTGGCTCACATGAGGATCGCCCCAGGAAAGGAAGACCAAGAGTCACCTCTGCTTCTGAGGATAAGTTTATCCGAGTCACCAGCCTCAGAAATCGCAGGTTAACAGCAGCTCAGATTAGAGACCAGGTCAATGCCACACACAGTTCTAGCTGCAGACACATCTCTACAACAACTGTTAAGAGGAGACTTTGTGCAGCAGGCCTTCATGGTAAAA
The DNA here is from genome assembly GCF_046119375.1 of Phyllobates terribilis. Classification (NCBI taxonomy): domain Eukaryota; kingdom Metazoa; phylum Chordata; class Amphibia; order Anura; family Dendrobatidae; genus Phyllobates; species Phyllobates terribilis. The sequence goes on from NW_027362829.1 coordinate 2,041,516, forward strand.
TAGCTGCTAGGAAACCACTGCTAAGGACAGGCAACAAGCAGAAGAGGCAAGGTTGGGCTAAAGAACACAAGGAATGGACATTAGACCAGTGGAAATCTGTGCTTTGGTCTGATGAGTCCAAATTTGAGATCTTTGGTTTCAACCACCGTGTCTTTGTGCGACGCAGAAAAGGTGAACGAATGGACTCTACATGCCTGGTTCCCACCGTGAAGCATGGAGGAGGAGGTGTGATGGTGTGGGGGTGCTTTGCTGGTGACACTGTTGGGGATTTATTCAAAATTGAAGGCATACTGAACCAGCATGGCTACCACAGCATCTTGCAGCGGCATGCTATTCCATCCGGTTTGCGTTTAGTTGGACCATCATTTATTTTTCAACAGGACAATGACCCAAAACACACCTCCAGGCTGTGTAAGGGCTATTGGACCAAGAAGGAGAGTGATGGGGTGCTATGCCAGATGACCTGGCTTCCACAGTCACCAGACCTGAACCCAATCGAGATGGTTTGGGGTGAGCTGAACCGCAAAGTGAAGGTAAAAGGGCCAACAAGTGCTAAGCATCTCTGGGAACTCCTTCAAGATTGTTGGAAGACCATTTCCGGTGACTACCTCTTGAAGCTCATCAAGAGAATGCCAAGAGTGTGCAAAGCAGTCATCAAAGCAAATACAGAAAAATCTTTAAATGAGAAGGTATGTCCAAACTTTTGGTCTGTACTGTATGTCACACAAAATAGTTAATAAATAACATTTACCACATATCTTCTTTACATCAGCACAATTTTGGAACCAAATTTTTTTTTTATTAGAGAGCTATAAGGGTTAAAATTTGACCAGAGATTTCTCATTTTTCCAACAAAATTTACAAAACCATTTTTTTAGGGACCACATCACATTTGAAGTCAATTTGAGGGGTCTTTATGACAGAAAATACCCAAAAGTAACACCACTCTAAAATCTGCACCCCCAAGGTGCTCAAAACCACATTCAAAAAATTTATTAACCCTTCAAGTGCTTCACAGAAATTTTTGGAATGTGGAAGAAAAAAATTAACATTTAACTTTTTTCACAAAAATGTTACTTTAGACCCAATTTTTTTTATTTTCACAGGGTTAACAGGAAAAAATGGACCCCAAAATTTGTTGTTCAATTTCCCCTGACCACACAGATACCCCATATGTGGGGAAAAAACACTGTTTATGCGTACAGCAGGGTTCGGAAGGGAAGGAGCGCCATTTGACTTTTTGAAAGTAAAATTTGCTTGAATAATTAGCGGACGCCATGTTGTGTTTGGGGAGCCCCTGATGTGCCTAAACAGTGGAAACCCCCCACAAGAGACACCATTTTGGAAACTAGACCCCTCAGAGAACCTTTACAGAAGTTTAAACATGGAGCCATGAAAATAAATAATCAAACTTTTTCCACAAAAATTATTTTTTAGCCCCAATTTTTTTATTTTCAGAAGGGTAAGAGGAGAAAATGGACCCCAAAAACTTTTTTCAATTTCTGGGGGAAAATACAGTGTTTGGGTGCACGGCAGAGTTCAGAAGGGAGCACTGTGTGACTTTTTGAACGCAAAATTGGCTGGAATTGAGGGCGGACGCCATGTCACGTTTGAAGAGCCCCTGATGTGCCTAAATAGTTGAAATCCCCCACAAGTGACCCCATTTTGGAAACTACACCCCTCAAGGATTTTATCAAGGGGTATAATGAACATTTTGAACCCGGTACGACACATAATTTGATAACATTAGGTCATCATATTCAATAAGCTGTCATTAGTTTTGAGCACAAGTGCTCGCTACTTGAGTTTGCATCATGTATTCGAGTATGCACCATGTATCGCACGTGCTCGAGTGACATGCTCGAGTCCTGCCCACATGTTACACGGTTATTAGACACCCAAAACAAACATGCAGGGATTGCTGGTGCATGGCAGGCAATCCCCGCACGTTTTTTTTGACTGTGAAGCATATGGGGCAGAGACTCGAGCACCCGCGATACTCAATGCATACCCGAGCACCCGATGCAAACTCAAGTAGCGAACACTTGTGCTCAACACTAGTTGCCATATCGTCATCTTTTTTTTTTTTTGCTTTTGAAAAAAATCCCAACCCTAGCACAACCCTAACCCTAGAGTTTATTTTTCACACCGTTCCTTGTGCAGTATAAATGATTAGACGACTTTATTCTTTGGGTCGATTACAGCGATACCAGAATCCTATCGGGTTTTTATGATTGACAGCTGTCTCACACTAATAGACGCATTTTTTTGCAAAATCTAGTTTTTGCATTGCCATATTTTGAGAGCTATAATTTTTCCATATTTTGGCCGACAGAGTCATTTGACAACTTGTTTTTTGCGGGATGAGTTGACGTTTTTATTGGTAACATTTTCAGGCACGTGACATTTTTTGATCGCTTTCTATTCTGATTTTTGGGAGGCAGAATAAGCAAAAACCAACAATTCAGGAATTGTTTTTTTTTTTTTTTTTATGCTGTTCAGCGTGTGGTAAAATTGATGAGGTAGCTTTATTCTTTGGGTCTGTACGTTTACAGCGGTACCACATTTATATTTTTTTTATGTTTTGGCGCTTCTACACAATAAAAGCTATTTTCTAGAAAAAATTGTTTTTTTGCATCACTTTATTCTGAGAGCTATAACTTTTTTATTTTTCAGCTGATGGAGCTGTATGGCGGCTTGTTTTTTGTGGAACAAGATGACGTTTTCAGCGGTACCATTTTTATTTATATTCATCTTTTTGATCGCGTTTAATTCCATTTTTTGTTTCGGGGTATGATGATAAAGCATCGTTTTTTGCTTTGTTTTTTATTTTAATTTTTTACCGTGTTCACTAAAGGAGTTAACTTGTGAGACAGTTTTATAGGTCAGGTCGTTCCGGACGTGGCGATACGAAATATGTGTACTTTTATTGTTTTGTTTGTTTTTTTTCATTCTAATATTTATTAATGGGTACATTATATTTTTATTTTTGGTGGATTATTTTTTTTTTTACATTTTTTTACCACTTTTTTTTACTTTTATACTTTGTCCCACTATGGGACTTTCACTTTTTATACTCTGATCGCCTGTATAACATAGGGATGGAGCACCATCCCTGTGCTATACAGGCTGTCAGCGCTGTAGATGCAGAAGATACTTTGGTCATGCACTGTGCATGATCAAAGTATCTTTCTGCTGTCTGGTGTCCCGGATGTTGTCATGACGACATCTGGGTTACCATGACAACCACGGAACCCGTCCTCAGACAGCGCGCGACGGCGGGGAAGAGGTGAGTATGCAGTACTTACCTCCGCAATGCTGTGATTGACTTCGATCGCAGCATTGCGGGGGTTAATGTGCCGGGAGCCGTGCATGACCACTCCCAGCACATAGCAAAAATCAGCTCACACCCGGCGGCGATCGCGCCCGCACAGCCTGTGTGTGGCCAAAATCAACAGGGCGTAGTAATATATACCTGGCTCTTAAAGCCCAGGGCGCAGGTACAGTACGTATTAGTACATCCTGGGCTGTAAAGGGGTTAAGACCCATAGTGGTGGGGATTGGTTCCCATGGTGAAAAATTAAGTGCCTGGATGGATTTTTACCTACAGCCTCTGGTTCAGGAAACTCCGAGTTACATTAGGGATTCAAAATTCATAGTGACCATTTTTGATAAATTTGAATGGCCAAAAAACTTTGGATGATTGTCCTGTGATGTGGTGGCATTATACCCCCTCAATTCCACACCATATTGCTTTAGCATGTTTAACCTACCACCTTGACACATACAGTTCGTACACTATAGAAATAAAAGAATTTCTGGTCATAGCAGTACAGTTCCTCTTAGAGCGTAATTATTTTAGCTTTGATAAAAGTTTTTTTTTACAGAAAAGAGGAGTCAGCATGGGCAGTAAATTTTCTCCTTCGCTAGCGAACATAGTGATGTGTAGGTGGGAGCAGCTTTTCATTTACCATAATGATAACACATATAGGACACATTGTGTGGTACGGTAGATTTATTGATGACCTCCTCCTGGTGTGGGGGGCACACAGGAGGAGGTGGTACAATTTGTACAGTACATCTGTAGCACCCTGAGGATTCGGCTGCTACAGGGGTATTGCACCTCAACCCAGAGGTGTGGTATTCCACTCCCGGGTAAGGATGGAGTGTGGAACTGAGCTCAGTAGGCTGCATGCACTACATACATCCCATTTCCGGGAGACAGATCAATGGTACTCCCACTAGAGAAATGTGCAGGTACGACAGTGTCTGTCCCTGGCTGGAGTGGGAGGGGGGTGGAACATCCCAGTAGTGTAGGGGCAGATAGGGGGAGCAGTCTGGGTAAAGCTAGGAGCTCATTGGGTGCTGGTCACCTGAGCTCACACATAGAGGGAGTATATAACGTGGGAACCATCTTAGATCAGGATCAGTCTGTCAGAGTGTAACCTGAGGAGCAGAGCAGAGAAGCTCAGCCAGAAGGGCTGACAGGGAGTTGTGGTTCCGGCTGGGCCCAGCTCCAAGGCCAGAGAGAGAGAGGAGAAAGAAGGACCCAGAGGGGGAGAAGAGAGAACTCCAAGAACCCAAGATTAGATCAGCGGGTGAAGAGTTGGCACAAGGGTACCGGATCCCAAGCTGGTGGAGGGCCCTAATCCTTAGCCAGAGACCGGAGGTCGTGGGCAGGATCTGCCACGACCACCCACTAAATCCACCCGGAAGGCAAACCAAGAATAGGGTCAGGGAACCCAGAGACAAGGGTTTACCAACAAGAGGCCCGAGGGAGCCGGACTTAGGTGGATCCCTGGTGGGGAAGGCCAGAGAGAAGGAACGTCAGAAAGGGAGCTCAGGATCACGCTCCAGAATTACTTGGGAGTTGGCCGAGTCCAGGACCTGGTGGACGCAGCACGGCTCGGGCGGTCACTCAAGGCCGGAGTGACCAGCATAACAGCAGTAAGTAAAGACCCTGAACTGCACAGCCCGACTCTGAGTCTCATTACCATCCTCACTGCACCTCCACAACCACCATCCTCTACACCTGACCCCCTGAGGCTATACCCCTCCCGTTGGGGGTTATACTACCTGAGCTGCACACACATCACCAGCCTCAGCGGACCCTGCTGCAGCGGCGGCCGTATTGACCGCAATTCAACGGGTGGCGTAGTCGACATAAAAGAACATCTAGTAACATCTATAAGGACTGCCACACACTGAGCTTGACACCCTGGGCACGGACCGGGTCACCGCCACTCGGAAACTACAACCCCCATCTGATCCGGCTCCGGGTATCCCCCAAACAACACTGGCCCAGGGGGCGCGTCAACTTTGGCATAGTCGGCAGGATTACGTGCCCGCAACAACCGGGTACTGCGTGCCTGAAGAAAAGTTCACCGTTACCTTAAAAAGAAGTCTCCCGCCGGTTCCGGAGGGTCCCCGCCAACGGACCCCATCACAGGTCGTTTCCCGCCGGTTGTCCGCCATTTGCAGCTTTTTCCCGCCATCCATGGAGTTTCCCGCCACTGGGAGACGATTCCCGCCATTTCCAAAGATTTCCCGCCTTGGAAGAGCGGACGCCATTATGGGCGTGCCAGAGGGTGGCAAGAGGCCACCTCCCATCGTGGGCCAGGTCGAAGAATGGCGCCAAAAGCGGAAACCGCGCCCACCAACAGAGACTGTGATGCTGGAAGTGTCCATCAGCGTGAGAGAACTGCCCCTGGAACTGACAATCACAAAGTTGCCCCGGGACCACCCTCAATGTGGGCGGAGACAGAAGAAAAGAACGAAGATGGGTGCAGCCTGGAGGAGTCTGGAGAGAGCGCACCCGGAGACAAGAGGTCTGGAGAGGAGTCCAGAGAGAGCCTACCCGGAGATGGAGGGAGAGTCAGGCAGCACCGACCCAGTGGTCAGGAGCCTGCTACAAGCCACAACCCCACTAGGCCTAGTGGAGGTCCTGGCACAGCTCCCCCGAGACCGGGAGTGTGCACAGACTGCGCTGGAGGGCCTCGCACGGAGGATGGCCCGGGTGCAGCGAGAGACGTTGGCGGAGTGGAGCCGAGAGATGGCCCAGCAGACCGGAACCCGTCAGCGGAGCACGCCACCCGAGACGAGGAGACAGACCGCCTCTGAGGATGGTGCAGGAGGACTCAAGGCCGGAGACGGCGCCGAGAAGGGAGCTGAACGGATGGAGGCAGGTAAAGGGGACGTCTCTACCCCGAGCCGGGAAACCGCGTGCCTGCCCCAGCTCCCCGTCGCAGAGCCCGAAGTTCCCCCTGCCGTGCCCGTCGAGGCATCGTCACCGCCGCCGACTAGGCCTCAACCGGAAACCGCGGCCGCGACCCCTGTGACGTCACACGCCTCGACTTCGAGCGTGGCCAAGCAGGAAATACCACCGGCCTGGTCGCAAGGCCTAGTACACCCGGGCGCCGCAATTCCAACAGCGCCCCCTACCTCCGCGGAGCCACCGGCCTGGTCGCAGGGCCGAATAACCCAGGGCGCCGCCGTTCTTACGGTGCCCTTTGCCTTTAAGGTGCCCCAGGCCTGGTCGCAAGGCCTGGTTAACCTGGGCGCCGCTACCATCAACGCGTCCTCAACATCTAGAGTGCCGCACCTGGGTGAAGATCTATTCGCCCAGCATACGTGCCCGGATGGGCAGCCCTTCATATGGCCCCAGGAGTATATTCAGCTGGAACTCCAGAGAGCAAGGCCCATGTGTGAGCCCCTGATTCCGGCTCCGAAGCCCGTAAAGAGGACCTCGCCCCCGCTGGAGGAGGCACAGTTTGAGTGGGACCCCACTGGAGAAGACCTCATGGGGTTCACTCAGGAGACTCGGGCGGCCGCAGCGGAGCGTGCAGAGTGCTGCCGGCAGCAGCTCGAGGTCTTCGAGAGGGAGCGGAGAGAGAGGCGGGTCCGGGAACAGCAGATGCAGATAAGAAGCGCGGAGCAGAAGAGCCGGACCAGGAGGAATCCCCGTGCAGCTCATGGTCCCCCTTCCACCGGGACTGTGATAAAATTCAACATGCAGCATGGGTGGGGCTTCATTAGAGACCATCATACCCCCGGCGACGTCTTTGTGACCCGCAGAGACGTAGAAAGCCATCTGCCGGAGGGACACAGAGGTCGTGACCTGTATGTAGGTGACGAGGTCACCTTCACCCGGCACAAGTGTGCCAAAGGACCCTACGCCCTCCATGTGCATCGCCTGACGGAGGAGGAGCTGCGGTGTGAGGAGGAGCAAGAGGGCCCGGACGGGTCTGAAACTGAAACCAACCAACAAGAAAGAGCAGGAGGATGCCGTCGTTGAAGTACGGTAGAGAGAGACTGTATAAAGTTGCCCGTCGGGGTACCAAGAACTGTTACTTATTTAAAATATGTTCCCCGTTGGGACAAAGTGTGAACTGATGCCCGTGTGTCCCTAGTTCCTAATACCTGGCCGAGGACTGAGAGCGGCCATATCCCCTTTGTATATAGTTGCGCTTCCTAAAGCGCCCCCTACTGGTTTTATGGGAAAACCATTTTTTCTTCAAGAGACTGTCGCACTTTACCCGGTCACAAGTTGCACCGTGACCGGAGGAACCAGAGACAGGAATGTTTACAAGAATGTTATTTATGAAAACGTTTTATTGCTGATATATATATGATGTTTTATATGTTTATATGTTGATGTTTATGAAAAATAATTGTATGTTTTGGATGTTTTTATCTTTAACAGCCCGAGGACGTGCTGTGATTTACCAGGGGGGAATGTAGCACCCTGAGGATTCGGCTGCTACAGGGGTATTGCACCTCAACCCAGAGGTGTGGTATTCCACTCCCGGGTAAGGATGGAGTGTGGAACTGAGCTCAGTAGGCTGCATGCACTACATACATCCCATTTCCGGGGGACAGATCAATGGTACTCCCACTAGAGAAATGTGCAGGTACGACAGTGTCTGTCCCTGGCTGGAGTGGGAGGGGGGTGGAACATCCCAGTAGTGTAGGGGCAGATAGGGGGAGCAGTCTGGGTAAAGCTAGGAGCTCATTGGGTGCTGGTCACCTGAGCTCACACATAGAGGGAGTATATAAGGTGGGAACCATCTTAGATCAGGGTCAGTCTGTCAGAGTGTAACCTGAGGAGCAGAGCAGAGAAGCTCAGCCAGAAGGGCTGACAGGGAGCTGTGGTTCCGGCTGGGCCCAGCTCCAAGGCCAGAGAGAGAGAGGAGAAAGAAGGACCCAGAGGGGGAGAAGAGAGAACTCCAAGAACCCAAGATTAGATCAGCGGGTGAAGAGTTGGCACAAGGGTACCGGATCCCAAGCTGGTGGAGGGCCCTAATCCTTAGCCAGAGACCGGAGGTCGTGGGCAGGATCTGCCACGACCACCCACTAAATCCACCCGGAAGGCAAACCAAGAATAGGGTCAGGGAACCCAGAGACAAGGGTTTACCAACAAGAGGCCCGAGGGAGCCGGACTTAGGTGGATCCCTGGTGGGGAAGGCCAGAGAGAAGGAACGTCAGAAAGGGAGCTCAGGATCACGCTCCAGAATTACTTGGGAGTTGGCCGAGTCCAGGACCTGGTGGATGCAGCACGGCTCGGGCGGTCACTCAAGGCCGGAGTGACCAGCATAACAGCAGTAAGTAAAGACCCTGAACTGCACAGCCCGACTCTGAGTCTCATTACCATCCTCACTGCACCTCCACAACCACCATCCTCTACACCTGACCCCCTGAGGCTATACCCCTCCCGTTGGGGGTTATACTACCTGAGCTGCACACACATCACCAGCCTCAGCGGACCCTGCTGCAGCGGCGGCCGTATTGACCGCAATTCAACGGGTGGCGTAGTCGACATAAAAGAACATCTAGTAACATCTATAAGGACTGCCACACACTGAGCTTGACACCCTGGGCACGGACCGGGTCACCGCCACTCGGAGACTACAACCCCCATCTGATCCGGCTCCGGGTATCCCCCAAACAACACTGGCCCAGGGGGCGCGTCACATCAACTGCAATAATTTTAATCTTAAATTCACTTAGTTCTACCATTCATCCAAAATTACTTTTTTGGATCTCGAACTTGAGGCTACCAAGGAGAAAGAATTGGTCAAAATTAATCCCCACAGAAAATCTACAGCCTCAAATTCTATTCTATCAGCTAAATGTTGTCATCCACCACATATTAAGAGAAATATCCCTTACGGTGAGCTAATACGAACAATACGAAATTGTTCAGATAACATCACTTTTCAGAAGGAATTAGAAAAAATGTGTAACAGACTATCCAATAGGTGCTATCCCGAGTGGTCTTTAAGCAAAGCGAGTAGAATTGTCTCCAATATAAATCGGAAAGATATACTCCGAAATAAACAGAAAAATAACATTAACACATTGGATACTAGGGTAACGTTTTCTACCACCTATAGTCCTCAGTATAATAAAATTACATCTAGAATTAAAAAGTATAACCCTATTATATATCAGAACAAGAAACTAAAAAACCTACTTTCTAATGCCATCCGCTTTGTAGCCAGGAAAGCGCCCGCTCTGGGAACCATCCTTTCTCCTAGCTTATACACCAGTGAGACTAATACTGTACAACCAAATTGGCTCAGCACAAAAGGTTTCTTCAGATGTGGAGCCAATCGGTGCAAAGCGTGTCTACATGCGGTTAAATCAGATAGTTTTATGTCCTTAAGTAATGATAGAGAATATAAAATTCATGATTTCCTCAATTGTAATTCATCAGGGGTTATATACCTTATAGAATGCACCTTGTGGAAGGTCCACTATGTGGGTTGTACCACAGGTGCGCTGAAAGTCCGTATCAGAAGACATCTTTCTGATGCGATTAATTTGGAAGCCATAAATACATCAGCAGTATCGAGGCATTTTGCGAGAGTTCATAAAGGTGACACCTCATTCTTTAAATATATGGAGATAGAGAAGGTATATAGATCCACACGAGGGGGGGACCATAAGTGCAAACTTCTGAACCGGGAGTCCCGGTGGATTTTCACATTGGATACCACAGGGGTTAAATTCAAGACAGGATCAGATACTGCAGTATTAAGAAATATAATTCTGCATTTATTTCCATGCATGTACACTGGGTACGGAAAGTATTCAGACCCCTTTAAATGTTTCACTCTTTGTTTCATTGCAGCCATTTGGTAAATTCTAAAAAGTTCATTTTTTTCTCATTAAAGTCCACTCTGCACCCCATCTTGTCTGAAAGAAAACAGAAATGTAGAAATTTTTGCAAATTTAATAAAAAAGAAAAACTGAAATATCACACGGGCATAAGTATTCGGACCCTTTGCTCAGTATTGAGTAGAAGCACCCTTTTGGGCTAGTACAGCCATGAGTCTTCTTGGAAATGATGCAACAAGTTTTTCACACCTGCATTTTGGGATCCACTGCCATTCTTCCTTGCAGATCCTCTCCAGTTCCGTCAGGATGAATGGTAAACGTTGGTGGACAGCCATTTTCAGGTCTCTCCAAAGATGCTCAATTGGGTTTAGGTCAGGGCTCTGGCTGGGCCAGTCAAGAATGGTCACATAGTTGTTCTGAAGCCACTTCTTTGTTATTTTAACTGTGTGCTTAGGGTCATTGTCTTGTTGGAAGGTGAACCTTTGGCCAAGTCTGAGGTGCAGAGCACTCTGGAAGAGGTTTTCATCCAGGATATCTCTGTACTTGGCCGCATTCATGTTTCCTTCAATTGCAACCAGTCGTTCTGTCCCTGCAGCTGAAAAACACACCCATAGCATGATACTGCTGTTATGATCTGCTACAAGAACTAAGGAAAGAGAGGAAATCTGTCCATACAATAGGACTAAGCTGATTCCCTACGATGCAGGGGGCAACCTGTTCCTTGTGAACAGACCCGCCTTCGTCCGCGGCTAGTCTGAACGCAGACCTATAGATTAAAGGGAGGGGTCCCTAAAAGAACTAAGGACTGGGACAAAATTGGACACCTCCTGGCAGAAGTAGTAGCAGAAGAAGACAAACAGACAAAAGTACTTAGTGGTCCAAGGACCAAACAAACTAGAGAGATACAGTAGGTACAAAGCACCTGGCTAGATTAAGAGTCAAAGTAACACTGAAGTCCAGCAAAGCCTGAAGGGTGGAGCTGGAATAAATAGGCAGAAGGTCACGTGATCACAAAATAGAAAAAACTAACAGGAGGGTTCTAACAACTGCCACCACCATGTTTCACTGTTGGGATTGTATTAGGCAGGTGATGAGCAGTGCCTGGTTTTCTCCACACATACCACTTAGAATTATCAACAAAAAGTTCTATCTTTGTCTCATCAGACCAGAGAATCTTATTTCTCATAGTCTGGGAGTCCTTCATGTGTTTTTGAGCAAACTCTATGCGGGCTTTCATATGTCTTGCACTGAGGAGAGGTTTCCATCTGGCCACTCTGCCATAAAGGCCCAACTGGTGGAGGGCTGCAGTGATAGTTGACTTTGTGGAACTTTCTCCCATCTCCCTACTGCATCTCTGGAGCTCAGCCACAGTGATCTTGGGGTTCTTCTTTACCTCTCTCACCAAGGCTCTTCTCCCACGATTGCTCAGTTTGGCTGGATGGCCAGGTCTAGGAAGACTTCTGGTGGTCCCAAACTTCTTCCATTTAAGGATTATGGAGGCCACTGTGCTCTTATGAACCTTGAGTAATGCAGAAATTCTTTTATAACCTTGGCTAGATCTGTGCCTTGCCACAATTCGGTCTCTGAGCTCCCTGGGCAGTTCCTTTGAGCTCATGATTCTCATTTGGTCTGACATGCACTGTGAGTTGTGGGGTCTTGAATAGACAGGTGTGTGACTTTCCAAATCAAGTCCTATCAGTTTAATTAAACACATTTGGACTCCATTGAAGGAGTAGAACCATCTCAAGGAGGATCACAAGGAAATGGACAGCATGTGACTTAAATATGAGTGTCTGAGCAAAGGATCTGAATACTTATGACCATGTGATATTTCAGTTTTTCTTTTTTAATAAATTTGCAAAAAAATTCTACATTGCTGTTTTTTTCAGTCAAGATGGGGTGCAGAGTGTACTTTAATGAGAAAAAAAATGAACTTTTTAGAATTTATCAAATGGCTGCAATGAAACAAAGAGTGAAAAATTTAAAGGAGTCTGAATACTTTCCGTACTCACTGTATGTATCTATATACACTGCTCCAAAAATAAAGGGAACACTTAAAACAACAGAATATAACTCCAAGTAAATCAAACTTCTGTGAAATCAAACTGTCCACTTAGGAAGCAACACTGATTGACAATCAATTTCACATGCTGATGTGCAAATGGAATAGACGATAGATAGAAATTATTGGCAATTATCAAGACACCCTCAATAAAGGAGTGGTTCTGCAGGTGGGGACCACAGACCACATCTCAGTACCAATGCTTTCTGGCTGATGTTTTGGTCACTTTTGAATGTTGGTTGTGCTTTCACACTCGTGGTAGCATGAGACAGACTCTACAACCCACAGAAGTTGCTCAGATAGTGCAGCTCATCCAGGATGGCACATCAATGCGAGCTGTGGCAAGAAGGTTGCCTGTGTCCAGAGGCTGGAGGCACTACCAGGAGAAAGGCCAGTACACCAGGAGATGTGGAGGGGGGCCGTAGGAGGGCAACAACCCAGCAGCAGGACCGCTACCTCCACCTTTGTGCAAGGAGGAACAGGAGGAGCACTGCCAGAGCCCTGCAAAATGACCTCCAGCAGGCCACAAATGTGCATGTGTCTGCACAAACGGTTAGTTACCGACTCCATAAGGGTGGTATGAGGGCCCAACGTCCACAGATAGGGGTTGTGCTCACAGCCCAACACCATGCAGGATGCTTGGCATTTGCCACAGAACACCAGGATTGGCAAAGTCGCCACTCGCGCCCTGTGCTCTTCACAGATGAAAGCAGGTTCACACTGAGCACATGTGACAGATGTGACAGAGTCTTGAGACGCCGTGGAGAGCGACATCCTTCAGCATGACCGGTTTGGCAGTGGGTGAGTAATGGTGTGGGGTAGCATTTCCTTGGAGGGCCGCACAGCCCTCCATATGCTCGCCAGAGGTAGCCTGACTTCCATTAGGTACTGAGATGAGATCCTCAGACCCCTTGTGAGACCATATGCTGGTGCGGTTGGCCCTGGGTTCCTCCTAATGCAGGACAATGCCAGACCTCATGTGGCTGGAGTGTGTCAGCAGTTCCTGCAAGATGAAGGCATTAAAGCTAAGGACTGGCCCGCCCGTTCCCCAGACCTGAATCCGATTGAGCACATCTGGGACATCATGTCTCGCTCCATCCGCCAACGTCACGTTGCACCACAGACTGTCCAGGAGTTGGCGGATGCTTTAGTCCAGGTCTGGGAGGAGATCCCACAGGAGACCATCCACAACCTCATCAGGAGCATGCCCAGGCGTTGTAGGGAGGTCATACAGGCACGTGGATATATATATATATATATATATATATATATGCCTTTTTGTCATTCTAGTAGTAGGGCCATAATTAAGACATGATTTGTTGAAACGCGTAGGTCTGTAAGCTGTGATAGTTGCACATTTGCTGTATTCTTTGTGGAGCAGTGGTTTATATGGCTAATAAAAGCTAAGTTTTAATATTTTTTCTACTAAACAAACCTTTACGCTTTGCACTTTTCCCTTGTCTGACTACACTTACGTTTCGCCCTGGTACCACTTATCTGCATCTCCAGAAGTTTCCCATTTCTCTATTATACTCTTCAAATTACATTTTGAGACTTTCTCCTCCTGTTGTTGCACATATTTTTTTTCCCTTCATCTGCACAGGTATCATTAATCTATCAACTATAATGGCCGTACCAGGTCCTGCAGGTCCTGTATCCCGTACACATGACGTGGGCAGTGCACGGCATGCCGCTAGTTTATATTCTGAGTGCTCTTATATACGGTGGTAGTTTTACACAATGTTGAGCCTGTGATCTGCAGAGTGAAATGTCTGACTGCTAGAACAGAAGTATACGGCAGATTCTGCAGCATGGATACATAAAGGACGTCCTGGGGGAATATACCTCCCTCCAACACTCGTCCAGTCTCTGCCTCACACTAGAGACATTTATAATAACTCCAGGACTATGGAGCTGGTCATTTTCTCATAATCTGTGGCCATTATTAGTGATCTCGCATTGTACGGTAATATCACCCTGGAGGTTGTGATGTATTTAGTGTAATAGCGCCATCTAGAATATACAGTATATATCAGGCGATACCATGCTTTCTATAGTTAGTCGTCTTATGTGCCCTCTATAGCTATCTATTATGCTTTATATTTCTTTATAATAATTTATAATAAATTACTCGATAATTTTACAGCTTTATGATGTTTATTAATCTGCTGTAATTATAAAAGAAAGTCCAACCTTACAGTGGACACAGGTGGAAGTGTCCTCCATGATGGTGTAGGCTGAGGTGGAGCAAGTATATAGTCAGTGTGGGATCAAGATGACCAGTATTCCTCAGGGTTCCTTGTTATCAGGGAGGGACCCGGTGTATGTAATCAAAAGATCTTATCCTCTGACCGGCTGTGTGCCATCAACAGGTAATGATCCTCTGTCCGGCTGTGTGCCATCAACAGGTAATGACCATCCGGCAGTGCGACATCAACAGGTAATGACCCTCTGGCTATGGCCATCAATAGGTCATCACCCTCCGGCTGTATGCCATCAACAGGTAATGACCATCCGGCAGTGCGCCATGAACAGGTAATGACCATCCGGCTGTGTGCCATCAACAGGTAATGATCCTCTGTCCGGCAGTGTGCCATCAACAGGTAATGACCATCCGGCAGTGCGACATCAACTGGTCATCACCCTCCAGCTGTGTGCCATCAACAGATAATGACCATCCGGCAGTGCGCCATCAACAGGTAATGACCCTCTGGCTATGGCCATCAATAGGTCATCACCCTACGGCTGTTTGCCATCAACCGGTAATGACCATCCGGCAGTGCGCCATGAACAGGTAATGACCATCCGGCTGTGTGCCATCAACAGGTAATGATCCTCTGTCCGGCTGTGTGCCATCAACAGGTAATGACCCTCTGGCTATGGCCATCAATAGGTCCTCACCCTCCGGCTGTGTGCCATCAAGAGGTAATGACCATCCGGCAGTGCGCCATGAACAGGTAATGACCATCCGGCTGTGTGCCATCAACAGGTAATGATCCTCTGTCCGGCTGTGTGCCATCAACAGGTAATGACCCTCTGGCTATGGCCATCAATAGGTCATCACCCTCCGGCTGTGTGCCATCAAATGTTTTTATCTTCTGTCCAGTTTTGTGCCATCAAGAGGTAATGACCCTCCAGCTGTGGGCCATCAACAGGTCATCACCCTTCGGCATTTAGGCTTCTTGTCTTCTGTAAGATGCGATTCTTGAGTCTCCTGATGTTAAAAAATATTTAAAAAATCACCGATTAAACTAATAATCTATCTAGTACATAAGCATCACAATTTATAATCTATCTAGTGCATAAGTAGGACAATTTAGCTCACAGAACATACACTATGCTAAAACATTAGACCCTACAAGCAGAAATTTGCTAAACTAACATAAATATAACTGACAAATCAGTAGAAAAATCGCTACCAATGGCACAGCTCTCTTCACATCAACCTGTAACCATAGTAGATAAGAAATAGAGGACAATGCTCATAGTCAGTTATCAACAATTCGGCATGGGGCATCCCACCAGAGACATTATAATATCTAGTAGATTATAGATGGCAATAGAATTTACCAACAAGCACATAGTACGCCAAACTCAAGTACATAGTATGCCAAACCTCGACACGTTTTCCTAAAATAGGTTCATCAGAAGGACATACTAGACAGTGATACTTAGCAAAGCGTTCATAGATATATGCGCCATATGATAAGGTGCTAAAGTGCAAGTGTGTGACAAAATATCCATTCGATTTCAGGTGCAATGCTGCATTGTATGTAGTAAGATGGTGCCCATCAGACAGCATGTATAGGACTAACCTGTGATGAAAACACGAGCAATGGGAAAGTTCAAGCAGTTGCCTTCTCAATCTTCCTCGCCTCTAAGACATCTAAGGAAACATCTTCTCCTCTTGATTTTGGGTTGAGGTGTTGTAGGCATTTCTGGCTCTGGCATTCTAGGTTCTGACATACTAGGTTCTGACATGCTAGGTTCTGGTGTTCTAGGTTCTGGTGCTCTTGGCTCTGGAATTCTGGGTTGTTGGTTTCTCTGAAAAATCAGTAACCTCTCTTTATGCTCCGTGGAACTTCGAGCTCTTCTTCCTATATTGTTGTGAGGGATCGTTCTGACCCAGACAATATCACTGAACGCCACTTTATAGTTGCAGCTAGGAACCTTTTTCGCATCCTGCGGTGCAGGAGCCATGGATGGAGTAGAACATTTGCCATTGGGCAGGACAGGTGTTCTCCTGGAGTCTTGCTCCTGAATCTGAGGGATGCAAATCGGCTCCTTACAAGCACTTTGTTCCTTCAGAATGGTTTTGTTCTCAGGAGTTTTCTGATTGTTTCACCAGGTTCAGACATTGCCCACTTGCTCAGGACAAGACTTAAGGCCAAATACTCTAGTATTGTCAGTAGTGTCATCACCGCAACAAAAACTGCGCCACGGAAGAGCCAAAGAGGAAGATTGATGGAAGCTTGATAGGTGCTTCTCCTGAGATCCACGGGTAGTGGGTCATCCTATAATAAAGAAAAAAAACATAATAAAGTCCTGTATATTTATACCCAATCCAGTCAAACAGAGAGCCCGTGTTATTATACAGTGATGGATACATTATCAAGCAACTTTCAGAAATATCCCATTGAGAAGATCTGGAAGAAGTTTGGGATTCACCTCCAGGGTCCATGGAATATTATTTACAGTTGGACTTTCATATGACGGACGGTCACGTGTCCAGTATGAGAAGTCCTGCAAGAGGCGATATTCTCATTAGCTGATCCTTGTGACCTCCATATTGATGAGAACATACTCGCCCTCAGTGTACTGTAATGTGGGGGGTAGAGCAACGTAAAGCACAGAAATGATAGGATGATACTCATCATCTCCAGAGGTCTCTCAGCACCAAGGTATGGTCAATGAGATACAAGCTGCAGATGGGCCGAGGCTTCTAATATACCCAGGGGTGACATCACAAAGCCCTCTGTGACATCATTGCACAGTTCTATCCATCATGTCACTGATACTTTGGACCTAACTAAATGTCTAAAAGAGAACCCTTCCACATGATTTCCAATCATGGAGCAGCTTCAGTTTTTCAAGAAAAGTTAAAAAAATATAATCTGTGCTGTGATTGGTCACAATGGCACATGAAGCAGAACGTCTTTAGATCTTTTAAAGGGAAAGTGTCAGCAATTTTTTTACAATTGTAAAATTGTAAAGTATTTATATTTATATATAAATACACACATATATTTAAGAAGGTTTTAATGGTATAAAATCTGAAAAAAATATTTTAACTGTTTTGATGTTTTCATCTTGTAAACACTAGGGGGAGCAGCTGCTGACATTTGCATGAAAACAGAATACAGCTAGCTCGCATTACGACTGCAGTAAAAGTGGGCGGGATCTGCTCACATGGGTGTGATGTCACTCCTCCCCTTCTGGGCGTTTGCAAAAAGGTAAATGAGACTGTAGTTTAGGGTCACAGTGCGGAGCGATCACTGGTGACTGCAAAGTGATATATAAGGGACAACACCAAAGTCATTAATCACTACAAGGACAAGGCAGGAATGTGGGAGTCAGAGGGGTCACCCCACACTTATATCCCCTCTGACCGTCACTTCCTAAGCTCCTTTCCCTGCCATAACCTCTTATTCCCGCAGGTAAATTCTTACAGGACCCCCCTCCCCATCCCCTTCCCCTGCCGCAGCTGATTCTAAACGTCCTCCATATGTAATAATAGACAGGTACTCACCGGCAGCCTATGGTAATTCACAGGGTAGAACAGGGTACAGCACAGAAACAATATGGCGATCCTCATTGTCTCCAGGGGGTATCTCAGCACCAAGATATGGCCAATGAGAAATGAGCTCCAGGTGGATGGAGCCCCCTTATATACCCCAAGGGTGACATCACAACGCCCTCTGTGACATCATCACCCACAACATTCCGTCACATGACATCACCCAGCACCAGCATCATGTGACCCAGCATAAATAGAAACGGTCCCTGTTGCCTATAGCAACTATTCAAAACTAAGTTTAAACTTTTCCAACAGCTAAAGGCGGCTCTGTGATGGCAGTTTCTTCTTGTGGACGGTTGTGATAAATCTGCAGAACATCTACATAACGCGACATGTAGAAAATCCTGTCTTTTCCCCTCTGTTCTTCCTCTGGTGCTACAGAGACGGATAGAAGGAGCTTTTCCAGACCTTACAGTGCACAATATGGGACCTAATCACTGATATCCCAGATCTCCTCAGTACAAGCATACCGCCAACCTATGAGGACTAGAAAGAGGGCGAAACCATGCGGCACGCGTAGTCTGACCACGCCCCTATCCACACCCCAAGCCACGCCCTTTTTATACCTTGGCAGGAGGAGATGTCTGTACAAAGCGCAAGTTATCAAAAGGCTGAAGGAACACTTTATCAACATGAATGAAGGTTTTGAAGGGCATCCACTGTCCCGGCACTACCGGAAGTTCCACAACCAATCTTATAAGGGCACTAAGTTTTGTGGGATCCGATTAGTCCCCAGAAAATGGAGGGGAGGTGATTACCTGAGATTAATGTCACGGATGGAATCCAAATGGATCTTCACATTAAATAGCTTGGCTCTGAAGGGCCTTAATCACGAGAGTCAGCTGTATGCCTTCAACTCGCAGCGGTATATACTGTATGTATTTTTCATCCCAGTACCAATTGAACATTTACATTGCACTTTTATGAACCTCCTTATATTTTATCAATATAATATGTCTTTTGGATATATTCCTTTGAATCCACCTATTTTCTATATGTATTTGTTTCTATACATTGATACCCCTATTGGAGATACAATATAATGTTTTTATTTTTCTCCTTCATTTTTTCCTTTTTATCTCTGGATGGTACTAAGTGCCGAATTTATACTATCCTTGTAATATACACTGATTAACAGACTGTTTTTTATAGCCATCAGAAATATAAGTATATAATTTTTATTCATTTTTAACTAATTGTGAAAGTTTGAACAAAGTCTTTTTTATTATTATTTTTTTCACACACAGTCTATTCTTATTGGAATTCTATCTTAGTTCTATTGCACCTCCATATGTCCTTTTGCACCGTCTTGATAGTATTGGATCTTCCTCCATTTCTTTGGTTGTATTATCTTTGTGGGGGGCGTTTGGACTTTATTAGGTTACCAGTTTGACTACCAGCGAGAAGCTGACGAAGAGGAACTGTGAGTCCTCGAAACGCGTAGTTGTTTTTGGCCTATACAGGACATCGAAGGAGAAGGAGAGAGTCAATGCACAGGGATAAGCCCTCCTGATATCCAGAAGATATATATAACCATATCATATTATTGATACAAAATATAAATGCACAGAGTCAATAAAATCACTTAAAAACGCCAAACCCCATCCTTACTTTGCAAGATACCTATTCCAAAGGTGTATCTAGGTTTTCTGGCACCCGGTGCAGCAGGGGCTGGCTGGCACATTTTAGCCTGAGGGGCAAGCACACAGCAGTGGACCATGAGTAGCGGCCCATCCTTAACATGTTTATTACCAGATGCATCATAAGCCCATATTCACACGACCGTATTGTCTAAGTGTTGCCCGTGAAAAAAGCTGACAGCACTTGGACCAGTTCAGATGAGTGTTTGTAGTGGTCAGACATAGTACATATTATTCTTATGTATTACTATTTTTAAAGCAGATATACCTTTTTAGAGATGTAGTACCAGGGGCGGACCTACCGCCCGTGCAGCCGGTTCATTGAACGGGGACCCTGGAGGGAGAGGGGGCCCCTCCAGCCTCCAGCAGGGCTGCCATCATGGCATGACTGCCCTGACTCCAGCATGGGGCCCAGCCGGTCAGGGCCCCCCTCGGAACCCCCCTCTTGTGCGTCTCCTCATGGGCCCCCCCCTGCAGGACCCCCCGCCATCACATGACCAGAGATGTGCCTGCGCTCAGCATGGGCCCCATGCTGAGCGCAGGGACATCTCCGGTCATGTGACGGCGCCGGCACAATACTTACCCCTCCCCGTGCCTCCGCAGCGTCTGCCGCGTCCTCTGACTGTGACGTCTCAGGTCAGAGGGCGCGGTGACGTCTTTACACCGAGCGCTCTCTCCTGAGCTGTCACATCATAGAGCGGGAAGACGCGCGCAACGCTGGAGTCCAGATCAGCAGCAGGTAAGAAGTGAGGTGAGTATTTTTTTTTTTTTTATGTATGGGGGCATGGGGCATTTAATGGTGGGGGGAGAGTGGGTGTGACATCCTGCATGGGGCATTATATGGGGGGGGTGGTGTGACATCCTGCATGGGGCATTATATAGGGGGGGGGATTGGCATCCTGAATGGGGCATTATATGGGGGAGGGGGGAATTGACATCCTGCATGGGGCATTATAAGAGGGGAAGGGGGAAGTGACATCCTGCATGGGGCATTATAAGAGGGGAAGGGGGGAAGTGACATCCTGCATGGGGCATTATAAGAGGGGAAGGGGGGAAATGACATCCTGCATGGGGCATTATAAGAGGGGAAGGGGGAAAGTGACATCCTGCATGGGACAATATAAGGGAGGGGCGGCGTGACATTCTGCATGGGGCATTATAAGGGAGGCGGTGTGACATCCTGCATGGGGCATTATAAGAGGGGGAGGGGGGAATTGACATCCTGCATGGGTCATTATATAGAGGGTGGGTGTGTGACATACTGCATGGGGCATTATAAGGAGGGGGGGTGACCTCCTGCATGGGGCATTATAAGGGAGGGGGTGGTCTGACATGCTGCATGGGGCATTGAAAAGGGGGGAAGTGACATCCTGCAAGGGGCATTATGTGGGGGGAAGAGGTGACATCCTGCATGGGGCATTTTATGGGGGGTAGATGTGACATCCTGCATAGCGCATTAAAAGACGGGTGTCATCCTGCATGGGGCATTATAAGGGGGGAACAGCCTGCATGGAGCGTTACATGGGGGCCAATATTATGTATGGAGAGTTATATGGGGACCAGTATCCTGTATGGAGCATTATATGGGGACCAGTATCCTGTATGGAGCATTATAAGGGGGTCAGTATCCTGTATGGAGCATGATATGGTGCCCATAATACTGTATGGAGGACTATACTGTCCGGTCTGCACTGTGCGTTGTGAGGATTCGCCGGTTTCTGAGCTATTGTAGAATTTACAATAGATATCGCTCATGTAATGTAGTAAGTGAAATCCTTGGCCTTGTACTATATATATATATTTCTCTGCGGTATCTGGGAATCATGAATCATGGTATGTGTTAAAGGGGCCCACTGAAACTCTGTCGCCCAGGGCCCACAAAAACCTGGAGCCGACCCTGGGGGTAAGTATAACAAGTTGTATTTTTTTTACATACAATTAATTACCTTGGAGTGGGGGGAATCAGAGATGCACGGGGGGATGAGAGATGCACGGGGGGGGGGCCTTCATGCCCCCTATGAAGGGCGGGAGGGGCCCCCAAAAAATTCTTGCACAGGGGCCCACTACAGTCTGTGTCCGCCCCTGTGTAGTACGCTGTGTTTTTCTACACTCCTAAAATAACATATCAGCAGACAGGGGTGGATTAAGAGTAGCAAGGGCCCCGGGCAGTTTAGAAGGCGCGGGCCCCCCCCCCCACACCTGATTTATCACGTGACATGTCACATGATCCCCTGTGATAGATCATGTGATAGTTCACGGGAAATTAATTTGGCATAATATTAATTGTGCTGCCCCATCTGAGAGCAGCACAATATTGGGGCAGATACCCTGATTCCAGCGATGTGTCACTTTTTCAGCTGCTTGTTGTCATTTTGAGAAAATCACCGTTTTATCTGCTGTAGATCTAGCAGCTCTCTGAATGCTGCGCTCTGTATAGCCCCGCCCACACCACTGATTGGCAGCTTTCTGCCCATGCTCAGTGTACACAGAAATCTACTGATCAGTGATGGGGGTGGGGTCCTACAGAACTTACCAGTCAATTACCTTCTGACAAATCAATGATTTTATCAAAACAACACTAAGCAGCCCAGTAAGTGACACATTACTGGAATCAGTGCCTCTAACCCTACATTATGCTGCTCTCAGATTAGGTGGCAAAAACCTGATGACAGATTCCCTTTAAAGGAGCTGTAAAGACAAAAAAGTTTGTATTAAAAAAAATACAAGCCATTTGTGAAATTAACTTTTTTTCATTGTTAAATCACAATAGACTGTATCTTCAACACTTTTGTCAGCAGGTCTTATTACAGACTCTGAATAGGGCAGCTCTCTCCCTCTCCCTCAGCAGAAAGTCACAGCATGGTTTAAAAACAGGATCTTTTATGATTTTCTCATAATAAATAAAAAAGGACATGCAAGTCCTCCAAACTATTTTCCATTTCTCTATAGGGGAGGTCCTAAATCTTTCTTGTTCTTTAGTTGATCACATGTCAAAAAGGCAAAGCATTTACTATGAACTCGCCTAAAAAAATATACACTTGGAGAGTAATATCATCATCTGCATGCAAATATTCCTTGACTCTAAGGGCTCGCTCACACTGTCGTATAACACGGCCGAATGCTATGTGATGTTTTATCGGATAGGACTCGGCCCTATGTTATACTATGGGACAGTGCAGATCTGCGATTATTGGCATGAGAAAATAATCTCATTCGATATTCGGACCATGTGCACCCATACAAGTCTATGGGTGCACGTAAAACATTGGACTGCACTCGGATGTCATCCAAGTGCAGTCCGATGAACACTCACAGAGACTATGGAGAAGATGGAGAAATTAAGTTCTCCATCTTCTCCATATCTGTGCTGCGAGAGAATCGGATCACACTCAGCTGAAGCTCTGACAGAGGTTGAGCCGAGTGTCATTAGCATAATTGGCCCTATTCTCTTGCATGAGAGAATATATGGCTTAGTGAGTGGACCCTAAAACTGAATAGCAGTGACGGACAGGCACCTCACAAGCGGGATCCATGTAGCTCTCAGATGTCATGTAGGTAGGGCTTCATTCCATGGGGTAGGGCTTAATTTCAAGGTATATAAAAACAATGGACTTCAAATAAAAATTAAATGAACACAAAAAGCACTAATTGAATTATTTTTTTTGTATTTATGTTTGCAGCCCCTTTAAAACCCTTTGAGGACCAAGGCACATATATGTCCCATAGTTTTAAACTGGAAAAAAATTTGACTGAATAAAATTTAAGGTCCTCGAAGGTTTAAGTAGGTCATAAATTCATATGAATACTTGCTCATACAATTGCACATGCCAAAAGATGAAGAAGAACAGAATCAAAAATATGACATTA